>NC_086366.1:27260684-27395684 GCF_036324505.1 Eleginops maclovinus | reverse complement strand
TCAGGAGGAGTGACATAGATAGAATAAGTAATTGTGAAGCGGTCATAATAATATCTGGAAGGAAGGACTATGGGCAGGTTCTGTAATGTTCTGAATATTACTCTTAATTATCAGACTGAATTTTCATTGAATTTCACTTATTATTCAAAGGCATTTTGCCATTAGTCATTTCCACTTTCACTGAGTCTTATTTTTTAACCGACATCAGTCCTGATCATAGCTACAAGAAATTCAAACATGTTCTGAATTTTAACTATATACAGCTCCAGAAAAAATGAATAGCCCACTCCACATGTTTCTTAAATCTTTATCTCTACATGTATGGCAGCCATTCCAGTGTCTGTTGAATTCCAGCACAGAGAAATGTTGTCAGTAGTTTATAGAATACCATAAAAAATATAAGAATCATTTAACTCACATACATACTGATAATGCTGCAGTGCTGTCTTGATTTTTTTCAGAGTTGTATATAGCTGTTTATATAATATTGTCAATTAAGTAAAAAAGACAATATCTCGTCAGTTTTGTAGATATGTCAATAAGAAGCAATACTATTGCTCCTGTTGCATTGCAGCAGGCATACAGCGGGAGAGCACGGCTCAGGCTGCGGGGGTACCATACATGTAGCTTTCACCTCTCAGCTTAGAATGAATTACAATTTTTCATGTTGAAATTAGAAATCAGCTTTTACACCATACATGCAAAACCTTGTCTCAAGCATGCACACGTGCAGTGTTGTAGATGTTTAGTTTGATTGTGAGAATTAAATGAGGCGAACTGTTAGTACACTCGTAGTGCGTATTGCCCCAAACCATAAACTTCAGTCCATATTGAATTCCTAAACTAAATTAGGAAACAACAAAACACTCTGGTATTGCTATGTTTACCACAGTTGAACTGGAAACAAAAAAGTATACAAGCAAAAATAAAGTCAATTTTGACAATGAAAATTCAGAAAATGTAAAGTAAAACAACATGGTGTTTAGTTTGACTTAACTAAATCAAAGGTGTCAGTAATGGAATGATTAAAGCTCAATAAAACCAGTATACTAAGTTGTCATATATTATAATACTTTATAAGGTTAAACTAATTCTATTGTCGATATGGAACAGCTCATTCAACTCTGGAGCCCAGGGGAGGTGCACAGAGAGCTTCAGATTCCCTCCAACAGGCTCATTAACAACACCTCTAGGCTTCTGATTTTACTGTTACTTTTTATTCTTACTTTTAAGAGTCCTTAAGGTGAGCAAGGGTCAGCTAAGATAAGGGGAGCTTCTGTTGAAGAGTCTGGAAACTAGATGTAGTCTGCCTGGATGACAGGCAGTGAAGAGAGGAGTTGAGCTTTAATCTACAGTGTGACAAGACAAGGGGGAGAGGGGGGGTACCTGATGGGGTGAGATGAGACAGACACAGAGGTGAGAGGAGGATATATCTAAAAGAGAGCAGAGTGTGAAGGAGAGAAAGAGGCTGAAGGCTGTTTCTCTGAGATCCTTCCTCATCTGTGAGGCTCGGGCCCTGCTGCTGCTGACCTCTAATCCAGATGTTGCACAGGTTCACTGAGCGTGTATTTATTTATTATATGCAGTGGGTCAGAAAGTGTTCTGATCCTGCTTTCACAAGCTCACAGAAGTACTAGTATTTAAGTGTTATCAGTTGACTAAATTAACTCGAATGAAAGTATTCAGTGTTCAGTAAATGTAGTTTTACTGCTATCAGTTGGAATCTTAGCTTTGCACACAGTCATAATGCTACCACAAAAGCTGCACGCCCAAACAGCTCTGTAATACTGGATATAAATCCAAAGAGCTCCAAACCCAGAAATAGAATCCTGTAATTCAAAATGAATTCAATGGAAAACATTTGTGATTTATATGAAGACAGTTCTTCCAGACTCCAGTGTGTTCTAGCTGTGGAACATCAGCAATGCATTTCCAATGTCGGAGCACCTGCACGACACACATGAAAGTCCATGTTTGGTTCTGGAACAGATGAGAAGGCTTTGTTTTGCTGCAGTGCAAATGTCTGGAAAGTGCCTTTAAACAAAACTGTGAAGGTGAGGAGGAGGAGGAGGAGGAGGAGGAGATGACGATGATGCCACACCTCTCTCTCTCGCTCTCTCTGCATTGTGATTCAGCATCTTTTCCTCCTCTCCTCGTCTCCCTGTCTCTGCAGCTTGGCCAGCAGCCGAGCATCAGACCGTCAGAGAGAGACAGAGCAGAGAGGAGCTGTGAGAGATGGAAGGGAGGAAGTGTGACCGTAGCATCAGGATGCAGACAGGATGAGAGCTTCCAGACATCAACAGTGATGAGTAGAGGACGGCGAGAGAAAGGGTGTAGACAGAGAGAGAGAGAGAGAGAGAGAGAGAGAGAGAGAGAGAAAGAGGGCCAGGAAGGACAGAACCCTGAATTCAGGGGGGGTAAAGGAGCAGAGAAGAAGGGGGGGAGGTCTGGAGGACTTCTCCGCATGAGGAGAGGATGAAGTAGTAGAAGAAGAGTTTGTGACAGCAGGAAGCGATGATGGGTCTCATGTTGGCTCATGTGACCGTGATGTCACTGAGGCTCCGCCCTCTCTGTCCCTCTGACATCACGCAGGGCTCCAAGGCCGTGTCGGAGACGCCTGCCATAGCAACCGTATCCGAAGACGACGATGAAGATGAGGCTGAGCCCCCACCGGTGATCGCCCCTCGGCCAGAACACACCAAATCAGTAAGGACACACACACACACACACACACACACACACACACACACACACACACACCAGAGATGGAAATTAACTTTTTTGCCCACCGGCCACTGTGGCTGGTGGATTCTTTTTTACTAGCCACTTTTTATACGTAATATATAGATGCGTTAATGTTTACAATATAATAGGGTATATTATGTTTTTCTAATCAGTAGGCCTACCAACTAGTTTTTCATCAGAATTGATTCTACAATAAGTAGGTGCTACCAAGGAACTGAATTGCAAATGTTACACTCTTACTGCATATGATATCATAAACAATACACAAGTATCTGCCATGTTAAGTAATGTTTATTCTGGGAAACATTGTGCCATTAAACTTCATACATTTACCTATTTCCTCAGGAAAAGGTTAACACTTTCAGTCACAGACAACACAAGCACAAGCCACGTGCAACCATTACAAATACAAACCATAGGCATAGACAGTGCATCAAACCATCCAAGATCCAAGATGCTTCATAGAAAAGGATGATCTCCAAAACATCAGCGAGAAAACTTTGAGAGAAGTCAGCACAGTTCAGCATGTTAAACCCTGAGTCCACACAACAGTACAGAACAATTCTGTCAACCTCAATGTCCCAGTTCCAAATGTTACATAACTAGCTATTTTCAGGACGTGAACATGACATTTAGATGACTCGTGGTCCTTCATGGCTTCCAATTTCTGTTTTTTTGTCCCCACGATGAAGTTGTTTGACCTGTGAGCGTCCGATGCGTACTGACAACAGGCTGAGCAGTACATGGTCTGGCTCGTTTCCTCGTACACCAGCCTGTCACGATCTGTTGTTCGCCATCTCTCATTAAAAAAGCGCTTAGCCTTTTTTTCGGTCTACTATCCACCCCTCCTGTACACTCTCCTCGGCGGGTCTTTTCACCCCGGTGATGTAACGCCACATTTTTGGTTTAAACTAGCAGCTATCCTGTGATGGCCGCAGGTTTAGGTAGCCTCCTGCAACATTCTTTATCTCTCCGCAACAAATAGTTCCACTTTGATTAGCCTACTTTGATTTAAGCATGGAGTAATAATTGTGGATAAGGAGTCGGAGTCTCATTCTCACGCTGCTTCGGCCCAATCAGAAGCCGGATCTGACTGTATGGTTGTGGAAAGTGTAGCTGTCATGCGTATGACCCATGTATGATAGGCGAATTCGATCAGATAAGACTGAAAAGTATTACCCGCCACAGTGGCTGGTAAAGTGACACAATATACCCGCCAGCATACAAATCCACCCGCATATGGTGCGTGGCGGGTGCTCATTTCCAGCCCTGACACGCACGCACGCACGCACGCACGCACGCACGCACGCACGCACGCACACACACAAAAAAAAATAATTCCAAACTACACGTGGTCCTCCTGACTGCTGGTTTTCATTGCTCAGATATAGTGTTTGATGGATTATTTTATCCTGTATGGACTATGATGGTGGACAAATGTTGGTTTTCTATGAAACCCTTCAACCCAAATCCTGGATGGATCTGTTTACTCCATCTAGAACACCTGTAGAGAAAGCAGATTGTTTAAATACTATGTAAAGTATTTCCTCAACACTGATTTAATTCCACATATTTGAACTTTCAGATATACACTCGCTCAGTCATCGAGCCGCTCCCCCCTCCTCCCACCAAAGATGCTGCAACCTCCCCCATCACCATGCCGACGGCCTCTGCCACCCCTGCCCCCGCTGCAGAAGGAGCACCCAGCAGCCCCCCCAGTGCAAGCCCAGCCCCCGGGCCCTCTGTGCCCCGCCCCCAGGACAAAACCAGGAAGAAGAAGATGTCAGACGAGGAGATCCTGGAGAAACTACGTAAGGCTGCTGACACTCAAACGCACCTCGTAGCTGTAGACACTGGGTATCTTCAGGTCGATACACTTCTGGCTGGTTTCATACTATCTGTATTGATATATAGGTTCAAAGTTCAAGGGTTTTTATTATCATATGCTCTGTAGCTACAGTGTAGTTAGGTCCTGAACTCCTCGAACCGTGCAACATAAGACACAATAATAAAATAAGAAATAAAAAAAACCAGAGTAGGATGAATTAAGAGTAAAATAGTGCAGGTTGCTAGACCAGTCTACAAGTAGTGCAAGTAAAATAAATAAACTCAATAAGCTAAATTATGCATGGATGTTGAAAGGGACCAGGTAAAGGCAGGATTCTGTTCATGTAAATATAATTAAATATACAATAACAGAATGTAATAGATAGATATTTAACAACGTTATCGTCATTAAAGTATTTTGTCCTTGTAAAATATGTATTACCAGTCATTTTAGATTGCAAACACGCCACAGTGAAACAGCTGTGTCACAGTGTGGTTCCCCTCCGCTCCACTAAAGGGCTTAAAGCTGAAGAACTAGCATAACAGTGCATGACAATGTCGACAAAACATGAACATCTCTTTAGCTTTTCTTAACAGACCTTATTTCAGGCATCTACTCAAAAAACATCTACTAGATGAGGGTACCACAAGTCTAGCCCCTTCAGGACTCACCCTTCTGCCTTGGTTCCCTCATCAAAGAGTCAGTGGGCTTTTCCATTTTTTCTTTGGGTAACTAAAGCGTGTATGATCCTTACATGTGTTGTTCAATAAGAGCATCTTATAGAATTAACAACACCTTTATGAGGCTTAAATGCAAAGGCCAGAAGTTCAGTGTATAAAGGAGCTGCATGCTGTCCTCCTTGTCTCTGAGTGGGTCCTGATGCAGCCAGGAGTCATACGGTAGTCTCAAATCTAAATGTACAAGTTGAAAAATCTGAGTTAGAATAGTTGCAGGAGCATGAGTATAAACACGTGTCTGCAAAGGCTGAATAGTGAAACGTTTAATGCCCCGACATCCCCTGAATTCTCCTTCAGCCAGATGTTATTAACCACCACACCAAAGCTCCAGAATGTACCAAGGAGATTTTGCTGTCTTCATTTAAGTTGTAGAACAACACATTCAAATATCTCAGCCAAGACAAATACACATTAAAAAGAATAGTGACTTCAAGACTGGTGAACCAGAATTCTACATTTATTCCTTTAAAACTAATTGAATCAGGATCCGAACGCTACAGCTAGGTTCTGAATATCTGCTTAAAATCTAAAACTAGAATTGCAGAAATGTAAAGGGATTCCAACAAATGAGCAGTGGACATTATGAACGTGGTTAGAATCCATCATATCGTATATTTTTGTATAAAACACCATCATCCTCCACAGTTTCTTGTGAAGTCAGGATTCTGAGTTCAGCGAGTCCCTGAGTGCTATATTTAGAGTCCTTTACACCCTGTGTGCTGGTTTCATCGCTCTCTCTTTATAGGCTCATCACACGTTTCTCTCACAAAGGAGGTGACAGTTTATTTCAGGCAGAATGGTGCGGATCTCAGCAAATATTTCATTACTTTATTAATGAGCAAAACTCAGAAACGAGCGAGTGAGAAATAATGATATAGACTGTTATTGGCCCATATCATACTTATTTAAATATAATAATGTATAATTCAATAACCATCTCTTGGGTATATTCCTTATTCCTGATCTGCCAACACAAGGCTGTGCTTATTCCAAATAAAAAGACTTTATTTATTGTAGGCGTTCATGTCATAAATAATAAAGCTTCTTTAGCACACAGAGGCATGTCGTGTGGGCTGTGAAAAATGTTACATAATGCAAAAACTTCCAAAGTATCTTGTTAAAAGTTTAAATAATAACGTTTATCAAGTGCAGTGAGTCCTCAAACACAGTTGAGTAAGAATTGTAGTGAGTGGTTCTGCTCTCAAAGTCCTGCTGCCTCTCCTTCTGAAGCTCCAAAAAAATCAGGGATGGCACGTCACCTTTACCTTTTACCCCATAGACCCTAGATCAGAACTAAAAAATGTGTAATTGTTATTGCCATTTGTTCCCGATAATTAAATGGTGGTATAGTTGGACGGTGGTACACCACACTTAACAGCCCCCCCCCCCAACACACACACACACACACACACACATTGACCTGTTGCTGTGTATTTGTCATTAAGCCTGTATATTTTCTGAACCATGCCCCACGCCTGTCCAGATGTGATCAGATCTCCCTCTGCTGGTAAGACCAGGATACTGCCTGTCTGTCTGTATCTCTGATTGACAGACCTGATATCCCCTGTCCCCGCCCCCAATGTTCAATCCTCACGTCTGATTGGTGGTCCTCTCTCTCCATTGTCCAGTCTCCTGTGGTTACAGAGAGACCGAGTTTTGTCCTCTAATCACTCTCCGCTTGTGGACTCTGATTACTGAGCTGCACACAGAGCCGACCCTCTCTCCGTGCCTCCTTCTTTCTTTCTTTCTTTCTTTTTTTTTCTTCTACTTTCTGAATATTTTCTGTCCTTGTCATGTCTTCTTGTAACTTCAGCCATCTCTTTACTTCCTTACATTACATGTCACTGGACAATCCCCACAGGAGACATTTGGGGTGAGGTGTCTTGCCCAGGAACACAATATCATGCTGACTGAAGTGGGGACTGAACCAGCGCTCTCCTGATCTGAAGATCAGCGCACCATCCCACTGAGCCTCAGCCATTACTTTCCGCCTTTCACCCCTCCTTGTTTTTTTTTCTTTCCTTGATTTCTTTCTGTCTGTTTCTTAGTGTCTGAGCTGTTTCAGTTTTACTACTGTTCTTCCTTTCATCATGTTTACTTCCTGTTTCTAAACCTGTGCTTGATTTTCTGTACATTTCTCTGTCTCCTCCCTTCTGTCCATCATTCTCTGTGTAGTTCCTATTCTCTCTTTGCTCTCCCCCCCCCAGTCAGCATGCTGCATTGACCTGAGTGTGATGACCATGGAGCAGAATGTGGATGGATAGAAAGTCAGCTGTTCTATCCATTCGGATTCCTAGGTGCAGTGAACAGGACATCACAGGGCCTGACTTCCTGTCTCCTCTCACCTTACTGTTACCACCAGTCAATAAGAGAGTCTTCTTTGTCTGTCTTTCTCAGGGACCATTGTAAGTGTGGGAGACCCCAAGAAGAAATATACACGCTTTGAGAAGATTGGACAGGGGTGAGTGATAAGGATGTTGAGTTGAAATGTTGGGGCTCCTGAGATCAGTTCACTTACTCAAAGCTCATGTCAGATTAAAGTGTAGCATCACACTGCACAGAAAGATTTCAGACGATTGACAGAAAAGAAAAGTGAAGCTGCATGTGTAATATTACTCTTTAAGAATCTTTAATATTCTAAACCCAGCGTTACATCTGATAACGCAGCAAGATTTTCCAGTCTATCACAGGTCAGTTTCCCAATTTCAATAGCACAAGGGCCAAAATCACACCAAATTCTTGTCTCTTTAATAAAGAAAATGTAAAGCATTGAACATTCAACATGTTTTTTACTCAATAAAAAGCCAGATAATGAGTTATCAGCACTATTTTAGATTTCACGCAGGCTGGGGCTCTGACCATTTACCCACACTAGATTAAAAAGGTTCTCCTCTACAGTGTGCAGCAGCTCAAATCACTGAAATCGATGTTACGGTAAATCTGTCTGACATGATGTGTATCTGCTGTGCGTCCACAGGGCATCTGGGACGGTGTACACAGCGATAGACATCGCCACAGGACAGGAGGTGTGTGTGTCTCCTATGTGCTCTGTCCTCCTGCAGTGCTCCGCTTACAGGGGGAAGACCCGCCCGATTAGAGTGGAGATTAATCCACGGAGGAATCTGGTTTTTGAACAAAAACAGGATGTTGAAAGTAGTAAAATGTTAATGAAATAGAATTAAATAAGTCATACATTAAAAATAAATAATCAAGATTAGATCAAAACCATAGGATATTGAAATTCCAGACCAAAAAGACAGGTTATCAGTGTATGTCTAAAGATATTACAAATGTTTTTACTCCATTTGGTTTAACAGCTGAACACACATCTGGAAGGGGGTCTGGTACAGATCCATGAGATATTTCTCCAGAGTAGACTTTAGAAGGCGTGATGTATGCGCTCCATTAATTGTAGCTGATGAATTGTGGCTCAGTACAGCAGAGAGGAGCTGCTCAGAGAGAACTGGACTCACAGCGGAGAGTCAAGGGAAACATATGCTGTGACACTCAGTCTCTGACACTCTACAGCCTTAAAGTTAATATCAGAATCAGAACTTTCTGTTATGTGTCTTGCCTCTCAGCTTGGGGTGATTCCTTACTTAGGAGGCCAGGTTAGTTGAACCAATGAGGATTCCTGTTATACTGATCGAGCTGTAAACACATGTGACCTCTAGCTTTATATCTAAAATCCTGGACACCTCTGTCAGAAGGGTCAGTACAGACAACAGAGGCCAGTGTAATGGAAGCTGAAGGACCAGACTCTGTAGCAGGTTCTTATAGAGGAATAAAGTGAACCACTCTTTTGAAAAGCTGAGGGGTTAAGGGAGATGCTTGAGATCTTTCTGAGGGACCGATATTGAAGCAGAGAGCATTTAGTGAGAACATTGTGTCAGTACCAGGATTTACCAGCTGGGAAGTCCAGGTTCATTTCAGAGGAGCTCAGCTGGTCTCCCGGGATCAGCCTGCTCAGGGTCTCTGAGGAACACCTGAGCGCTCACTTCATCATTTCACTGCCTCAGACTCACTGTCTGTCTGTCTGTCTGTCTGTCTGTCTGTCTGTCTGTCTGTCTGTCTGTCTGTCTGTCTGTCTGTCTGTCTGTCTGTCTGTCTGTCTGTCTGTCTGTCTATCTGTCTGTCTGTCTTCACTTCTTTTACATTTACTTTTTACTTTACTTCATTTATTCCATCCAACCTTATTTTTCTCTTTTCATTTACCCATATATCTGTCTTTCCTTTATTGTACCCCCCAACCTCTCTGCTCTCAGTTTCTCTTGAAATATGTGTGACTTATTAGCATAGTTATGAGAGTCCAACCTCCCTTTCCTCCCTCAGGTGGCCATTAAACAGATGAACCTGCAGCAGCAGCCCAAGAAGGAGCTGATCATCAACGAGATTCTGGTGATGAGGGAAAATAAGAATCCAAACATCGTCAACTACCTAGACAGGTTAGAGACACACACACACACACACACACACACACACACACACACACACACACACACACACACACACACACACACACACACACACACACACACACACACACACACACACACACACACACACACATATCAGATCACCCTCCTCTGGCATCCTTCTTTAAATATACTGAACCTAGTAAATATGTGAAGCAAGTTGAAAAACACAATCTGCAGGACAATGAGAGAGCAAACATTCCCTGGAAACATGGGGGATGTTTGAGGATCAGTGGGAACTGTCCACACTGAACCCCGATGTAAGGCTATATCATGTTCAGTGTTGCTGCCAACACTCTAGACATTTATGGAGTAGGTGTCTAGTTACCATAGTTACCCGTCTGTCCTGAGAGACATGGAGGACCACCAGCAAGACTGGTGATAATGCTGTCATCCCCATGGAAACAACATTTAACTCTCTCTGATTTACTGTGCAGGCGTGAGTGTTGTCAGGAGTGAACATGTTTCAGGCGGCGCTGACACTGGGAGTTGTAGAGACACAAGTAGACATTCTAACAAAATGTGAAAACTACAGAAATATTAAGGAGGTGTTCTTACCAACATTTGGAAACAGTTGATTTCCAAAGTCTAACAAAAAAAGGGGAAATGAGCCTTACCACTGGGGTTAAATACTGTATGATCACAATGCACAGAACATCTATTTTACTTTATTAGATAATACTGTTATTCATTTTATTATTATTTTTGAATTTCATATATTTTATGTTATCCTTATTGTGCAAACAAGACGTATTAAACTACATTAATTGAATAGAAAAACCCAGTAGCAAATCTGAAGCCGAAATGTTTAATATAGGGTCTGATGTCTGAGGAAATGTCTGGGTGTTATTGAAATACAATCATGTAGTTCATATTATTCCTGCATGTGTGTGATGTTTCCCATAGTTACCTGGTGGGAGACGAGCTGTGGGTGGTGATGGAGTACCTGGCCGGAGGTTCGCTGACTGACGTCGTCACGGAGACCTGCATGGATGAAGCCCAGATAGCTGCTGTGTGCAGAGAGGTAAGACATGGGAAGCCATCTGGGTTGGAAATTAGTTTTTAAGGCTCACTGTGACCTCATCACTGTCATCATTCTGTCTCGGTCTAAACATTTAAAGTGTATAATGATGTGTCTTGACTGTATTTATCTGATTTAATATTCATATTTTTCTCCCTGTCTGTCTGTGTCTCAGTGTCTCCAGGCGTTGGAGTTCCTCCACTCGAACCAGGTCATCCATCGAGACATTAAGAGCGACAACATCCTGCTGGGCATGGACGGCTCCGTGAAACTCAGTGAGTCAACAGCAGTTGACATCATGTGTATTTATTATGAGACATGTATAACTTCTTAAGCTATTGTACACCACTGTTGCTCTGAGGTTGGGTAGGATTGTTGTTGTAGGAGTGTGTGATGACCAGCAGAGGTCGCTCTGATTCTATTGTGACCAGTATTCAAGTTGAGTCTACCACCATGGACAGAGAACAAAACTAAAGATTAGCTGGGATTTTCCTGACATTTCTAAATTCAACATGAAAATGATAAATAATGATTATTGCAAATATTAAGTGGTACATTTTAAAATGTTTCCAAGGGGCCAACTAGGTGTGTTTATTGACACTTTTGGCCCACTGGCTGCATGATTTACTGACGATGTGTTGGTTTTCTCTTCATTTTATGCACTAACCCAGCCTTTCTCAAACTTTTTTCAGTCAGGGCACCTTTCAAAAGTGCATAAAATCCCAAGGCAACCCAATGTAAAATATGATTAACAACGACACTACATAACTGCATAGCCTAAACATAAATGCAAATGCCCTGTTTATTTAGACGGGACAGTAAAGTGCAACACGAACTGTGAATAATAATAATGATAATAACAACTTTATAGGAACTTTATCTAGCAGCACCTTTAAAAACACAGAAGTGCTTCACTAAACAATAAACCAGTCACAAATGTCATAAAACCACAAGAAGTAAGCAAGAACTCAACAACAAATTGAGACCAGGAGAACTCAAATGAAGTGTCGGATGCAGTTAAAATAAAATAAAGGGGGTAGACATGACAACAAATAAATAAAATGAGATACAATGAATAAGATAAGAAAAAGATGCAGGTTTTAAAAATGTCATCATAGTCCTTGTTTCCATCCGTGTTTCCATCCGTGCCATCCGCGCACCTACACACACACACACACACACACACACACACACACACACACACACACACAATAATCCACAATGAGAGAGGAAGAGAGAGAGAGGTCGACGTGCACGCAGAGCGCAGGCACGCTCTCACACTTACACAAACAAGCCATGATGCAGACTCAGGGCTGGTGGACGAAGGCTCTCATGCAGGCTGAGGCTCCATGTTACAGTCAATCATGTCCGGTTCTTGTGGGGCTTTTCTTTTAAAAAAACGATCCATGCTGTTGTTGCTTGTTCCTTGCTCTTTTTGAAATTAAATGTATTTTCGCAGTTAAATCAAACAATGCGCTGCGCTGGTATCTGACCCCGGTGGGCGGGTCCGCGAGTCAGATTTTTACATTTAAATTTTTTTTAAATAAAAATTATATATATTATCAACATTAATTTACAATGTTAGTAATCCATTAGTAGGTCAAATTATGTATTTATGTATTCAAATTTTAAAAAAATTTTGGGGGGATTTTTTTTTTTTTTATTATGTCAGAATACGTAATTTTTTTGGCGGCACCCCTGACACAGTCAGGGGGCACCCCAGTGTGCCGCGGCACCCACTTTGAGAAAGGCTGCACTGACCTACCACTTCAGTGTGTTTGGTTGTCAATGATCTCAAACAAGTGCATGAACTTCAAGCTAAACCTTTTAATTATATCACATATATGATATACAGCTGAGTGAGACCACTTTTTCTTAAATCTTTATCTCTACATGTATGGCAGCCATTCCAGTGTCTGTTGAATTCCAACACAGAGAAATGTTGTCAGTAGTTTATAGAATATAATAAAAAAAATGATAATCATTTAACTCAAAGACATGTCTATAAATAATAAAACAAGCGAGAATTATAATGCTGAAGTGGTCTCTTAATTTTTCCGTGGCTGTATCTGTTACAGATTGACGGTAAATCCAAGCCAAGGTGACCTTTCATCATTGTTTATGCATAAAAACTCACTTTGTTCTCTCTCTCCTCCAGCTGACTTTGGGTTCTGCGCTCAGATCACTCCCGAGCAGAGTAAGCGCAGCACCATGGTCGGGACTCCATACTGGATGGCTCCAGAGGTGGTGACCCGCAAAGCCTACGGCCCCAAAGTGGACATTTGGTCCCTGGGCATCATGGCCATAGAGATGGTGGAGGGGGAGCCGCCGTACCTGAACGAGAACCCCCTCAGGGTGAGAGTGTGGTGACTGCAGGAGGGAGGAAGAGGAGCTGTAGGAGTAGATATAGAAGCTGCAAAACATAGAGAAAGTCAATATGCGTTTACAGTAAACCTCCTCCAATTCCTACAGCAAATATCAGGCTCAGCAGAAGACAATATCTCTTCGGAAACTACATTTGAAAAAGTAGGGTTAAACTACATTTAGGGACTAAATATAAGGGCATAAAGGCTGAAAGGACAACAGGGTATAAAACTGGACTGTGTCATCATCAGAGTGTTATATTCAGATCATCAGGGTACATATTAATAACAGTGTTTTTCTCTAAACTGTATGGCACAGACATATATGTTCTATACATAGTCGTGTGAATCATGCTGCATGCAAACTAACATGTTGCTAACTTGTGTGTGTTGCCTAGGCGCTGTATCTCATAGCAACCAATGGGACACCGGAGCTGCAGAATCCGGAGAAGCTGTCGACGACCTTTAGAGACTTTCTGAACCGGTGTCTGGAGATGGACGTGGAGAAGAGAGGCTCTGCTAAAGAGCTGCTGCAGGTACAGCTGTGTGTGTGTGTGTGTGTGTGTGGCGCGACAGACAGACAGACAGACAGACAGACAGACAGACAGACAGACAGACAGACAGACAGACAGACAGACAGACATAATGGTGGGAGGTGTAACCGAGTTGTGTAACTTTACCATGACTCAGCTGTTGTATGAAATAACCCTTTAAAGGTTGATTCATAGTCAATTTCTCACCTATTTTCAGAAACACATTCTAGTGTTCTGTTTAGTTGTACAATTTGAAAGTTTGTTGGGAACAGCCCTGCCAAAACTTGCCGAGCAAACTTTCTGTGTGTTAACGGCCAAATAAATGGCTCGATAAGCGTACAGCAAGTTAGCGTTAGCTGTGAGCTGTGAGCTGTAATAGCTGTTAGCTGTTAGCAGCCTGTGGGCAACACATGCTGCTGGCTAATAACAGAGCTAATAACTTTAACAACGTCAGTCTTTACTGAGTTACGTGAATTGTTTCATATCTGTTTAGCTATTAAAACAGCATCACAATGTGTTTAAGTGTAATCCTATCAAATATATTTTTGGTGAAAATCATATATAACAGTTGTTTAAAGGACATATTTTACAGGAAAATACATATTAGAGAGTGATTATGACTTATTGAACTTTATAGCACTCATTTTTGGACCTTACAATGCATAACTTATATACTACAAATTTGGTTCTTAATCAAAGCAAATATTTAAAAACAGATAACAACATCTTTATGAATTGAATTTTGAAACGCAAATCAAATGTAACTGGTATGGGTATGGACTAGTTTCTTTGCTATTTGAAAAATCTTAGTAAATATGTGATTTATATTGCATTTACTATAGACAATCGTACGATATATTGCATATCTGAAGCAATTGATTGATTCATTACTCGCACACAAACATGTATGGTGTGAAGGGGAACTGTGTGTGGAGTCAGAAAGAAGAGTGTAAATGATGTGCTGAGCTGCAGAACAGGAGAATCTTTTCATTTGATCATTTTAAACATCAGGGCAGCTTTTTATTTACTTTGAATCCAATTCAACCTGAATGATGAAACTCATTTGAAAATATTGAAAAATTCTTTACACAGTGAACCGATAAACTGATATCTCTCTTTTTTCTCCATATTATCCTACCCCCTATGTTCCCTCTTCCTCCTTTCTCCCTCCCTGTCCTCTATTTTTCTCGTTCCCTCTCTCTCTTCAGCATCAGTTCCTGAAGATGGCGAAGCCCCTCTCCAGCATGACTCCTCTCATTGTGGCTGCCAAGGAGGCCGCCAAGAACAATCGCTAGCTAGCCCCACCCTCCACATTCTGTCTGTCCATCGCCCTCTCTGTCCCTCCCTCTGTCTCTCTCTCTGTCTTTCCCTCTGTCCCTCCCTCTGTCCACCATCCCTCCTTCCTCTCTTCTGTTCTCTTTATCTTTTCCTTTTGGTACAGGAGGGCAGCAGTGGCTGCTGTCTGGGTGAAATGATAGCAGTCTTCCCTTCTTTTAGTCTTTGGTCACCTGCACCGACTGCTCCTTCACCCATGACCTTTGACCTTTGACCCTTATAAGAAGGGTAGTTTCTTCCAGTTACTTTTTTACAAGACACTCCACTGGACTCTGATCAGGAAGCCGGGCGGGTAAACTGATTGACATCATCAGTGATCAAAATCATTGCTGAAAACCCAATGTTGGAGCATCAACAGAGCCCAAAGACTCATGGGGTTTAGTTTTTTTTAAATCAGTTTATTTCCTGTAGTGTGTAGGTGTGTGTGGTCTGTGTGTAAGCTAAGGCTTTGGCTTCCTTTCATACATTTATGGGATTCATTTAGACTTTTTCATTGTCTTCTCTCAAAAAGTGCATTTGTTGATTTTTTTATTTTATCACTGTCTCTTTTTAAATCAGCATTTGTGTGCGTGTGTGTGTGTGTGTGTGTGTGTGTGTGTGTGTGTGTGTGTGTGTGAGTATGAGTGTGAGTGTGAGTGTGAGTATGTGTATCTATTCTTTTCTCATGGGGGGATGTTGGGATTTTAGTTGATTATAAGTTTACCTTCTGTGCTTTTGGACAGAGAGATGATGTGTGGTGCATTGTGGTGTCTGCAGTGTGAGATGTGAGAATACTAATATTAATTATTATAAGGAACGGCTGGTGGCCCCAGAGCCAATGATGGGACGGGTTTGGACAGTTTGGAGGTTTCCCCCTGCATTAACAGCCCTTTTGGCTTCATGACATCTTCTCAGGAGTAAGCAGCTTCTTCTTTTGCTCTCCTTTCTTATTAGGTCTGTAAATAATACACAGGAGCTGATATAGTGTGTCCAGTGGACGGGTACCTGCAGGGCTCAAAGTCACACTCAGGTCAATGTGCTCTGGTGTTAAACGTTATGACTGCTGCCTGAGAGACTGGTCCTGATAGAGCAGAGATCTGATATTTGTTTTTGTTAGAAATATATGAGCATGACTCCGCTGATGTAGTATTGCACTGCTACAAAAACAATTGATGCAAAATAGAAAATTGTTAAAAATTGATTTAGCCAGAGATACCCAACTTCACTGTCCTTAGTTAAGCATTCTCTTGTCAGAGCTGTTATTAATTGAGTCTTCTCCAGAAATGAGAAGCTCTTTTGTCACATCCTGTTTCCAATTGATGGATGTAGACAGAGCTTTAGCTTAAAAAACACTCCTTTTCTCCTAATAAAACAAATAACATTTCAACAAGCTGAAAGGAAGGAATCTCAGCTTCTTGCACAAATTAGGGTAACACAATGATGAATGAGCTATTTACCCATAATCCACTCTGCCAAACACGCTTCATCTGCGGCTGTGGGACGTTCCTGCCTACAGGATGGAGGGAGGGAATGTGCATGTCAACCTTTTTTATACGGTATGTTCAACATGAAGAAGAAAAATAATGAATGAGTTTCAATCCTGAAGAAGTGACGATACATGAAGGGTGCTTGTGTACAATGGGGAATATTATATCTAAATCCTATTTTCAGAAGAATGAGACAGATATGTTCTATGATGGTACAATGCTGTTGTTTTCTGCCTTCTATTTTACTAAATGTGTTAGACAAAAAGAAGACAGTAATGTGTTTAAGCCTTTGTTTACAGACTCACTGCTTTTTTATAATTGATCAAAGTCTGAATATGACTTTGTGATTTGGACATCAACATTTGAGTGTTTGTTTTGGAGTTGCTATCCTGCTGAATCAAAGGAACAGAGTTTTTCTTGCCAGAAATAAAACTTCACAGGTTAAAATCCTGCAAGAGCCACAGGTTTCATAAAACAAAGGTTCCTGCACTCTGCATTCCAGCGTCAGAATAAAAGCTGCAGTGTACATGACATCTTTGATTCCTCCGTTTCAAAGGTCAAGAGTACTTAAATGAATCACGAGGCAGCAGGTTGCAGCTAGTAACAAGAGTTTTGATAAACAAAACTCAGCTTTTAATCATATAGAAATGGGAAAGCAGTAGGGTTGGCAAGTTTTCTTGTAGAATATTTGCAGATTCTGTTTTTCAAATCAACCAGTATCTGCAGCCCTGCAGCAGGAAAAACACAGACCATCATGCTTATGATCTCTAAAGAAATACTGAATAACACTAACTAAGAGTTTGTCAGGTAAACCACATGAATTCATCTCTAAAATGTCCTTTAAATCTTGGTTTAATGTTGCTTTAACCATTGAATGGAATCTGCCTAGATGCTTGGACAGTATTCAGAGGATTTATCTTGAGTTTGACAATGTTCCTTTGGATAAATTGTTAAATAAAAAATCAGGACCTAGTTTGCATACACAACAATCCTTTTAAGGTAACAGCTGAGAACACTTCTATAATAAAGATTGATTCTTTGGTGTTAATAAAAACACAGTGAGGAAACCAGAAACGTTCTCTTCTTAACAAACCCAACATCAGGGTGGTGGCGGAACCTGGATTACCTTATGGTGAAAGGTCATCAACTCTGAGTGTGAATAGGGATCTGATGGTCAGAAAATGTCAGTTTTAGAAGCTGCGATGAATTGCATTGCGTCACGTAAACCCGACGCAGAACTATAAATGTTCACGGCTGCGTCTGC
Organism: Eleginops maclovinus; assembly: GCF_036324505.1. Lineage (NCBI taxonomy): Eukaryota > Metazoa > Chordata > Actinopteri > Perciformes > Eleginopidae > Eleginops > Eleginops maclovinus. Next base: position 27,377,917 of record NC_086366.1, on the reverse strand, counting down.
GTGGTCGTTGCGTTACGTCGACGTTGAACCATAAATCGGCCTTAAAACCTCACCATAAAGCTGATGAGCATCACATCCAGCCTCTCCAGGAAACACACTGACTGATAGACCTTAGAACAGTTAAAGTGAATTACTTTGGTACGAAATTATCGTTTTACTGTTTGAAGTGGCCACCAACAAGCAGAACACATTGCTGTGAGGGGGGTTCAAACTTGGTGCAGTCCAGGATAAGGTCTTCACACCTCAGAGCCATCATTTATCTGTTTTTACGTCATTTTGATGATTTCAACTATGAAAAAGGAAAAAATAAAACTGTACAAAAACAGAATTCTGGTCTTTTGTTTTTTTTTAAAAGTTTTTTATTCGTAAACAGCTTAAGATATCCTTTCCCCAGATACGAGTAGGTGTAGTGGGGTGCTTGTGAATGCAGCTCAGGGTCTGACTCCTCCCCCAACCACTCCCCTAATTAGTGCAGAGTATAAATTGCATGGCTGGCATTGTTCCTTCCTCTGGCTCTGCCTTCTTGGTCGGTGGTGCAGGTAGGCTAGCTCTCTCTCTATATATTATTCTCAGTTACTTCTAGTATTTGTAGCTCACTTGCTGTTTCCTTACTGTTTGTCCTGTGACTCATTCTTCCTGTGGTGAGTAGAGCCAGAGACTAAAATGTTTGTATACCTCATGGTAAGCCATTTTAAACCTTATTTTATCATTGCTTTTAGGGTCACATGCTGCTGCTGTTGTGTTGGCCACTTAACAGTTTGGTTTATACTGTTTAGATTTGGTTTATATTGCTTTGTTTAGGTTTTTAGCATTTTTGCTTGTATCGTTTGGGTAGTTTTTTCATATTGATTAGGTTAGCTTGTTTTGTCTTTCAGATAGATAGGTACTTTATTGATCCCAATTTGGGAATTCTTGCATTGCAGCAGCTCAATAAAAAAACAATATAAATGTTTAAAATATAAACCACAAATATAGATATAAAGTAGGATATTATGCATTAGGTGTCATTCTCTTTATAATTTAGTTTTTATGTAACTAACTTGGATTCCCCTTTGTTTGTTTGACCTTGTTTTCAGTTATTTCTTCTTCCTTTAGTAAAACTGAATGCCGGTCATTGGGGGGGCTAGTCACCCTCACTATTTGTTGTGGTGAAGATCACAGGGGAGCCCGAGTGAGTGACCGGTTTGCTGTGGCTGCACCTGGTGAGTATTTGGTTGCACCCTACTGTCACGAGAAGTAGCCTGCCACCCCATGAACTGGCTCAGCCCACCTTACATTAGTTTCTTTTCTTATACAGGCTTTTAAATGTTACATTTTAAATAAAGATTTTAATCCCATTATATAATAAAGATCATTTTAAAACTGAGTAATTCTTGTTGTTTTATAACCCACGATCTTATCATCTAGCACTGTTTCCTGAGTTTCCTTTTCTTTTGATTTACAATGAATAAAAGTGACTTTATTCTGAAACACGTCTCTGCCCCTCAGTCCTGAACCTGTGTCCTGATCTTTTTATGTTTATATCCTAGGGTCCCCAGGTGGCGTTGTTGGTCCTCCGTCCCAATCCATTATAATGTAAATGTCACCACACCACCACACCACCCCGCCACACAAGCAAGACTCAGATATATGTTAATCAGTCTCAATATCCAACTGCTGAATGTTTGCAACTGTTTGCTAACCATCACTGGTGGTGCAAGTATTCCGGTCGTTCACTTAGTCAACATCTAGGGTATTAGTTTGTTACTATTTCCTTAAAAAGAGATGTTGTCCTGACGGTGTCCTCTCCTCCAGACCAGAATGAGTGGACTGTATGACCCTCTTGTATAACAACACTTCATTTTGATTTCCCAATGCTCCTGAAGCCTTCTGTAAGCCACTTTTAAAATCGACTGTTTGTGTGAGTCAGGGGCAGAAATGAACTTCAAATCTGAAGCCAGCCAGACTTGCACCCCCTGGATGTAAGTCTGGCTGTGAGTTTAGTGCCCACCTACTACTTGTTCTTTTGCTTTGTAATTAAACATGCTGAATATGATTGCCTGCTTCCTAAGCTCTGCTTTAGCTGCAGGTTAATGGAATGAGTGTGGGGGCCCATCGGCCCTGCAGAGGATCCACTGCTCAGGGGCAGAGTTGGAAGCTTTTCACTTGGGGGCATCCCCATTATCCTCTTTATATTCAGATCACCTCGCAACAGTTTCCTGAAAATAAATATCAAATCCACCATTCAGTTAAGCACCCTATATGAACTGAAATGCTATCATGCTAACATAAACGCAGGATGCTATATTAGCTCAAAGCACACATATTTATTTTCTGGTTAAAGTAGGTAGTTCTTAGGTAGATCAGGAACTGTGTTGTCCACAATGTGAAAATCAAGAGGTTTACCACACAGCGTCAAAACAATTTCCCAAACACTTGCAGGAAAAGTCGTGCTACTCACCTGTTTGGAGGAGTTGATTGTTGAAGTTGAAGGTTTTAGAATGAAGTAGTGGCCATACGACTGGATGAATAGGACGTGGACTATACTGCACGAGGTGTGTTGGATGTTATTGTTGTTGGATTTATCAATCAATGTAAATATATTTAACAATCCGGATGCAACATGTATATATGTTCACTGAAGTCCTTAATTCAGTTTTTTGGTATTAACAGATACTTACAGTGGTATGCAAAAGTTTGGGCACCCCTTAGGAAAACCACTGCATCAGTTTGTCACTTGCTGAGCTTTTGAAGCAGCAACTTCATTTTAACATATGTTATACCTTATGGTAACAGAAACATCTCAGTAGTGAAATAACTTTTATTGGTCAAACAGAAACATGTTTATGTGCATTCAAACAAAAATAGGCATGTGCATAAATTTGGGCACCCCTAAGAAATAATTCCATTAATATTTAGTATTGCCTCCTTTTGCTGCAATAACGGCCTGTAGACGCCTCCTGTAGCCACAGACAAGTCCCTTAAGCCTGGCAGGTGGTATTTTGGCCCATTCTTCCACACAAAACGTCTCCAGTTCAGTCAGGTTTCTTGGCCTCCGTGCATGGACAGCCTTCTTCAAATAAATCCATACATTTTCAATGATGTTAAGGTCTGGGGACTGGGATGGCCATTCCAGAACATTGTACCTGTGCTTCTGCATGAATTCCTTGGTGGATTTTGATCGGTGCTTAGGATCATTGTCCTGCTGAAAAATCCAACCCCGGCGTAGCTTCAACTTTGTGACTGACTCTAGAACATTCTTGTCAAGAATCTCCTGGTACTGTAAGGAATTCATGTGGCCCTCAACTTTAACAAGTTTTCCAGTACCTGTGCTAGCCACACAGCCCCATAACATGATAGATCCTCCACCAAATTTTACAGTGGGCAACAAGTTCTTTTCATTGAATGCAGTGTGTTTTTTTCGCCATGCATACCTGTTCATGTTATGACCAAATAACTCAATCTTGGTCTCATCTGACCACAGTATTTTGTTCCAAAATGCTTCTGGCTTGTCCAGATGTGCTTTTGCATACCTCATGCGACTCTTCTTGTGATTAACACTCAGGAAAGGCTTTTTGCACATCACCCTTCCAATGAGCTCTTCCTGGTGCAAAGTACGCTGGATTGTGGAACGGTGAACAACTACACCATCAGCAGCCAGATGTTGTTGTAGTTCTCTGGAGGTGGTCTGTGGCTTCTCTGTGACCATTTTCACCATCCTTCGCCTGTGCCTTTCCCCTATTTTTGTCGGCCTACCACATCTTTCCTTCACACGGACTGTTCCTGTGGCCTTCCATTTCACAACTACGTTTCTGACTGTGGAGACAGACAGTTTAAACCTGTCAGATAATTTTTTGTACCCTTCTCCTAATTTATAATGTTGGATTATCTTAGCTTTCAGGTCAGTGGAGAGTTGTTTTGAGGTCCCCATCTTGCCACTCCCTAAGAAAGAACCTAGGCCAGGCACAGCCAGCTATTACCTATGTTAAATAGCCTTTTTCATGATTGGTTCCACCTGTCTTTGTAATTGAAGGTCTAATGAGCTAATCAAAGCAATTTTGTGCAGCAACCTGTCAGCTATAAATCCGTACAGGTGTTGAAATGAATGCTATTTATAAGGGTGCCCAAACTTTTGCACATCCCATTTTTTGCATTTTATTTTATTATAATAAAACTATGTAATGCTACCCTAAGAATTTTGGTCTGGAAAACACTAAAAAGTCTACATCTTTGTAGGAAAACAAATGTTGTTGCTGTGATCTTCTATTATAAAGGAAAAGCAAATTGTCATGAAATCTCAGAGGGGTGCCCAAACTTTTGCATACCACTGTACCTGTACATCATTTTAATCATTTTATTTTTGTTTTAGTATCCTGTGTGAACTACAATGTCCTGTTTTTCATTCTTATTCTGTTGCTGCTTAAACCACTGAATTTCCCCATGGGGATTAATAAAGGTACATCTTATCTTATGTGTTGGGTGTGTCGGTATGGTAAGATTCCTCGCCTTTTCTAATTTGTTTTTATCTTTAAGTTGGGGGAGTTATTGATATACACACCTTCATTCTTTTATATAACAAATACATTATCACTTTCAAACTAATAGGTTTCTCTTTTACCCAAGATAGAGACTGTGTCTTGGGTCAACTTGTACATATGCATGAAGAGCATGAACTCCGACCAGATGACCACAGATGCCATGCTCCTCACAGTGCATCATTGGAAACATGTATATAACAATGAACTGATTATATTTTTACCATAATATAATATATTTTGGTTCAGGTGGGAAATACAGTTGCTGTGCGTCATTTCTGGCTACCACAGTCTCATGTTACCATGGAGACTGATCTCTACAGGGACAGAAACAGTGACGCAGGATTTCTGGTCCATTTCTTGGTAGGAACCTTTACTCCTTTTGGTATTAGTATTCATGTCTTTTTGACATTCATCCTGTCTTCAGTCTTATTTGAGTGCATTACATATTTGGTCCCTTTCACACAGAAACATGTATTTTACCCTGCAGGTGCAGTGTGTGTGTGTGTGTGTGTGTGTGTGTGTGTGGGGGGGGGGGGGGGGGGTGATAGGGTTTGTTTTTGCTGAAGAGTGTGACGCATCAATGACAAGGACAAACAACCATGGAGGGTAAAACTGTAAAACTCTCCCCTCAGTGACATGCTAACACAAAAGACAGGGAGAGAGGAGTGTGACATCAGAGGAAGAGGATGGCTGAGACATAGCAGGAAGGATCGGGAATGAACCAGAAAGAGTTTTTCAATGAGTTTAAAGAGGCGCTATTCTGCTTTTTGGGGATTCCCTCTACTGTAGTGTGTTCTATAGGTTTTAGTGCATGTAAACGATCTGCAAATTTTTAAATCCCTGAATTCCCTGCAGAGAGAGTTTCTCTCCCACACCCACCGTTGCCAGAAATGCCTCCATTGGACTCCTTTGTTTACTTCCGTAACATAATGACATCACCACTCAACACTCACGCTTCTATTGGCTAGCGTGCCTCCAACACATTGTATGTGATGGATGTCACAGGCAGTATGAGAAAAATAAAGCGCTTTTTGAACATTAAAGCATGAAGACATTTCCCAGTAGAGACACTACATACTGATATACACCTGGAAATTAGCAGAATACATCCTCTTGGATGTATCCTTTGTAGAGGATTTTTTGTAGTTTGTTGAGGGTTTGGTAGATGTGTCTTACAGATTGCGACTGTAATATTCAAGACATCAGGTGAGGTGAAGGCATGGACGAGTGTTTCAGCAGCAGAGAGGCAGGGCCGAGATAGGCGTTTTCCCTTTTTAAAGGATATATCGTGTTGCGTCCATTTGTATGTTTTTGTTGTTGTTTTTGAGCATTAAATGGTGCAATGGGGCACTGGGTATTTAAGTTACCTCACTGGCACACGTGCGGTGATTGTGACTGGGAAGAGCAACAGTTTTTTGATCGTGTACATGCTGTTTCTCATTGGAAATAAATGGTATTGAAAGCTTTGTCGTTAGTGGAGATTACACACGTCCAATTAATTTGCCAAGTTTAACCAATCCCTGGTGATATTGAGTGGCAATAGTCACCACATATATTTGTAAAGTGTTAAACATAAGGTTTGAAAGAGAGGGTTTGATCTAAGAACACCCAGGTAAAAGAGGTGGGGAAGCAGGAAAAGTGGAGCCACTGCAGAGTGAGCGATCGAGGCAGGATTTGTGGAGTGATTTGGGGCCAATGAAGGAGAAATGAAGAATCAAGTGGATGGAGTACTTCTGACTTGTAGCGGTTGAGTTGGAGGAACTTACACCCAGTGTGAGTGGTAGCCCTGATAGATCTGCAGGAGATGCGGAGCTTGGGGTCTTGGTTGTTACAGTGGAGATGTGTTTGTTCAAAAACAGTAATGAGAATGTTTATGGAGATCTTTATCTCCGTTGTGTACTGTCATTCAATAAACTCTGGGTGTACGGGTCTCTGTGTTGATTGATATGTACCCTGTTTTGCAGCCCCCCCCCCCCCCCCCCCCTTTATTTCAGGGCATGCTATTATAAAACAGCTTCCACTGCAGAGGAAGAGTACTGCATAAGACTCCTGACACTCACACACACACACACACACACACACACACACACACACACACACACACACACACACACACACACACATGCATGCAAGCACTCAAGCACACACACACACGCATGCATGCAAGCACTCAAGCACACACACACACACACACACACACACACACACACACACACACACACACACACACACACACACACACACACACAAAAGGTTGATAGAGGTTATCGTGCTTGGCCTGTTTTATCTTCCATCCATCCATCCATCTTCTCCCGCTTTTCTGTCAGGGTCACGGAGGTAACAGTTCCAGCAGAGATCCCCAAACTTCTCTTTCCCTGGCCACATCAACCAGCTCTGATTGGGGGATTCCAAGGCGCTCCCAGGCCAGCGAAGAGATATAATCCCTCCACCTGGTCCTAGGTCTACCCCTCGGTCTCTTCCCAGCTGGACGTGCCTGGAACACCTCCCTAGGGAGGCGCCCAGTTGGCATCCTCACTAGGTGCCCGAACCACCTCAACTGGCTCCTTTCAACGCGAAGGAGCAGCGGTTCTACTCCGAGTCCCTCCCGGATGACTGAACTTCTCACCTTATCCCTAAGGCAGATGCCAGCCACCCTGCGGAGAAATCCCATTTCGGCCGCTTGTATCCGCGATCTCGTTCTTTCGGTCATGACCCATCCTTCATGACCATAGGTGAGGGTAGGAACGAAGATGGCCCGGTAGACAGAGAGCTTTGCCTTCTGGCTCAGCTCTCTTTCCGTCACAACGGTGCGGTAAAGCAACTGCAGTACCACTTCCGCTGCTCAGATTCTCTGGCCTATCTCACGCTCCATTGCTCCCTCACTCGAGAACAAGACCCCGAGATACTTGAACTCCTTCACTCGGGGTAAGGCTTCATTCCCTACCTGGAGTGGACAGTCCATCGGTTTCCTACTGAGAACCATGGCCTCAGATTTGGAAGTGCTGATCCTCATCCCAGCCGCTTCACACTCGGCCGTGAACCGATCCAGTGAGAGCTGAAGGTCACAGACCGATGAAGCCATTAGGACCACATCATCTGCAACAAGCAGTGGTGCAATCCTTAGCCCACCGAACTGTAGACCCCCTCCTCCACGACTACGCCTCGAAATCCTGTCCACGAATATCACAAACAGGATTGGTGACAAAGCGCAGCCCTGGCGGAGGCCAGCCCCCACCGGAAATCGGTCCGACGTGAATATAGAGTTGACTGTGAAGATTAAAAAAAATCTATAAACTGTTTGACAAATAAAACACAATTGAAGGGCCAATTTTCAGTTAACACAATATAAAGCAAGGTAGTTTTACATTAAGAAATATATATTTCTCACATATATTCCAATTGTATCTCGACTCCGTTCTCCAGTTATAACCACATACACTATTTTGCTTTCAATGGTAATATGATGTTAGAAGGTTTTTTAAATAATGTCTACTATTGTTTCCCCAATTTACCAATTAAACAATCCACTATAAATATGCAACTTTGGCAATTTGCTAAAGTTTAACTGCTGAACAAAATATGTTCTACTTATCTTTGAAGTCATTTCTTTGGTATTTTTATTGGCTGGAAATGGTCTACTTTAAAATGAGCAGTTCACTGTGTAATGACCTACTTCTAACCTTCCTAATCTTGTTATATATCTTATATTTATTTGACAATCAACATTCTCACGAGAGAACCTGGGAGGTCTGGCTCAATTGTTATTAATTATTTCATGCAGCTCAAGGCAAAATAATAAAAACTGAGGCTGAGGACTCCTAATCTCTCCTCTCATCACAAATGACACGTTAGTCTGATTAGATTTATTGCTGCTGGGCTTACGCTCTGTCTCTGTTTAGATGCTAAGCATGCGGCCAGCAGGGATCCTAATGGGCTGCTCCATCACTCTGCATGACTGCAAAAGAGAGAGGTGAGGAAAGAGGAAGGCAGACAATATTCAACCTGAGGATACCAAGCACTTGCAATTTGAAACTATGGAGCAAAGAGATACAAAGATATGAAGAGTTTTCTCAGAGGTCATGTACGCACCAACGTTTTGCTTCATCGAAATGATTAGAGATCATAATCATGTTAATTAGAGCATGAAGTTATGACCATTACATACCAACTCATCGTGAGCCACCTTCCTTAAAACCCTGTAAGGCCCCCGGGTGTAATTTTACAACATCATTTTAAGCTATGCTAAGAAATTCAGTGAATGGTTTTTAGTTTTTGTTTTTGTTTTAAGTGAAAAGGTACTTTTGTTCAGCCTCACAATGCTATTGGGTAGTAAATGTGTTTATAGCTCCCGCCATCTAGCCATAAACTCACACAACTTCCAAATCTCAAAACCAATGGATTTGATTTGCCAGATTCAAGTAAGTGAAATGCCTCAAACATTTAAAAATATATATATATATATATTACAATGTTTAGAACACGTACATATTTAGTTATTGTGGAATATATTCATCACATTTTATTTAGATTTTTTAATTTACATTTTTATTGAGATATCACAACATTTCCATAAAAACTTACAAAATGGGAAAACTCTTTCATTGCTGCACCAGAGGGTTTATACAACAACATCTGAAAAGTAAAAAAAAAATGCATGTTTGTTCCTACACTGCAAAAAGCAAAGTAGCATAGTTTAAAATTCCAGAATAAAATAAGAACAACCAACATGTACGCCATTAGCATGAACACAGCCAAAGTAACCAGAAAATGTCAAATGAAAAAGGGGGGCGGGGTGGACGACAGCAAATGTCTTTACATGACCATCATCACTCACACTCTGCCATAAAGCTGTTTCCTGTGTGAGTGTGAAGCGTCTCCCAGGTATAGGCAGCAATTGTAATGTTTCAGTTACCAAGGCGACCCATGTGCCTTGTTGACCACATTCAATGCAGTATGATTAAAGGGGCACTAAGTCGCTATGGCAACAGTGTGCGTAGGAGTTGCATAAGAGAAAGAGGAGACCCCAGTGGCTCCTCTCTAGTCTGTGTGTGTGTGTGTGTGTGTGTGTGTGTGTGTGTGTGTGTGTGTGTGTGTGTGTGTGTGTGTTTTTATTTCAGATTTTGACCTGAAATCAAAAAAGGTTTTTATTCTGTAATTTTCCTCTCTTGAGAAACACTTGGTAACTTGCTGTCTGTCACTCTTTCATCCTTCATTCAACCAGGGACATCTCACAGAGCATAGGCCCATATCTCATGTTTACTGATGTCGATGTTGAAGGTCCATCCTATTTAAAGTCCTTTACTGTGAGATAGTTTCATCTACAGGAATGCATCACACTCTAATGGATCCTCAGAGGTTTGCTGTGTTGTTGTGATAACCATATATCTTTAATAAGTCAGCCTTTCATGAGCTAAGAAAATTGACCCTGGTTTCATCTTAGAGACATTAAGCGTTGTTATGTTGGAGGGGTAGATCTGGTTAATTTTCAGGTTATTCTATACCCTAAAAGTCTCAAATGAGGCCCATGTGTGCAACAAAGCTGTTTATCTTTAATTAGCTCATCAATTAGTTTTTATTTGAAGTGCTTGTTTCAAAAACCAAGAAGACATTTTGCCCAGAAATAACTCTTTATCTCTCTGCAGAGTGGATGTCTTATCCGCAGTGTTCATGACTGTTTGGATTTGTGCAGATTGAAATTCAGATCAGGCTACAGTAGTTATATAATAACACCACAGTTCTGTCTGCTGTATTTTATTTACTACCACATCGACTTCACTAATGTTAAACGCTTAACTCACCAGTAAGACAGGACCAATTAATAGTTTGTGTTTATTCATCAGGCCATGCTTTTATGTTTTTTTGTACTTTGCTTTTGGGTACATTTTTGCCATGTAATATAATTTTGGCTACAATATTGGTTTGCCAATTGCTAGACTTTTCTATGGAAACATTTTGGAAAAACGTTTTAACAGTTAACTCCCTACTGTACAATGAAAAAATGGCATGAAATTAGAGTGAAACAGGAGCGAAGTAATTTTAAATACATGCACCAAGATACCAAATGTATATATTTACATGGTAATAGTCATGCCTTCAGCAAATTAGTGCTATCTATTAAGATGTCCCAAAAGTGTTCCCTGAGGAAATACTCTTACTTAGGGATCCATCCTCAGTGTTTTTGGAGTTGCCTATTGTTTCGTTAGATAATGGGACCATTTTCACACATATAGTGACGTAAGCAACAGGTGAAGTGGAGCCCCTAGCGAAAGCCTCGTGCCCCCAGTCGTCCCCATTCCCCTTCAGTCACTCCTCCCGCCTCCCGCGTGCTGCTGTACCTCCCGGTGTCCTCGCGTTCCTCACTCACACTGAGCTCGAGAGGATAGAGAGTCTGCACTCACTGCTGCACGCGACTGTACTGCAGTACATACTGCTCGTGCCTGATCACGGAGCGGTGAACAGAGGTAGGAAGAGACGGAGCAGAAACAGCCTGCAGGTGAGAAACTGTTCTTTTCTCACGTCATGATTCTCCTTTGTATTTTGAACAACGTTTACGCGGCATAGCCCACTGTAAATATCCGTTAGGGTTGTACGGACTGAATAAAATAATATGCGTTTCATTTGAAAGTCAGTCATCGTCTCAGTAGCCTCTCATGTAGCCTAGCTGCTCCGGGTTAAAGCCATAAGAGCGAGATTGGGCTGATAAAGACAAAACAGAGTGCGTTTCCTCCCTCCCTGTGGAAGGCTACATTTCCTTTACATTATTATTATTTGTTCTCTTTTATTCATTGTCCGTTTCATATTGCCAACAGCAGAGGTTTTACATCTCTCTTCAGAGACACAACTTGTGTTGTTACACTGATATTCATGTCTTCAGCTCACGTGTTTAAAAAAAAATCTCATTTTTTTTCAGAAACTTCAAACTAACATCTGTGGTTATAAGTTGTAGAGTTTGATTGTAGTTATTGTCAATATTACCAAGATTACTATTCTAATCCAAGAGGACTACAGCCACAACACACGCATTTATTTACATTTTCTTATTACTTCTATTATCAGTAGGCCAGCATCTGCTCTTTATTGGGTATTTAAGTTGTTTTTTCTAAGAGCAGAGGCTGCAGCAGTGTCTCCTGTCAGTTCAGTCCAAACAGCATTGCTTTGCAGATGGGGCTTTACATTGACGTTGTGATTGATTGTTTACGACACCTGTTTGACTGAACGGTAAATGACGTTACTGTCAGACAGTATAATTGTTATGCCATAGATCCATACAGATAAATGCATGACTCCACAGAATACTGTTTATTCAACAAGGATCAAGTCTCGGAGCAGGACTTTGAGTTAGATTTATGCGTTTTCAGCCAGTCAAGGTCAGTTCATAGCTCTGCAGCTGTGTGAGGAATAATGCATGTGAGTGAAAAAATAGTATGTTCTGTTTTGTATCATTCATCACCAGGGCAGGAGAGACCAAGTGACACATTTTCAGACATTTCTGAGTCCCAGCTTGACATCAGGACAAATACTCAGTAATACTGCAGGTCAGGTACTGTTAGTCCAAAAGTATTTTGATTTTTAACTTGAAAATTGAAGAGGCAAACAAGACATTTATCCTGGCCTGAATTCACTCAAAAAAGTTGACAAATGGAAATTGATATTAGTAATAGCTGACCAGAAATATTGCATCTGCCTGGACTCTCAGTGGCTGATGGTATGGCTCTCCTTTGTTACTGGCCTCCCAGGGAAATGTGACTGTTGACTGTTTGTGTTCTGCCACCAGTGGAACATAAAGGTTGTGGTTATGGTTAGGGGCCCCAAGGCTACTCATCCTTTACTACCAAAAAAAGTGCCGTAGCGTGCAAGGAATACTACAAGGCAATTGAACAACTTACATACTTTAAAACAGCAGCAGTTTCCTGCTTTTCTAATTGTTAATGGCACCTAAAAACAGAATGCCTGTTTAAGTTGAGAGGTATCTGCCAGTGAAAACCAGTAGCATGTTTAAAAGGGACTTTACAATCTTGTTGGCATTTCTGGTACTTTAATTGGCTAGAATCTTACCTTACAGATAGACAGCTTTGTGTATACATGGATGAATGATCATCAGAGCTATAAGATTAATTGTGGTGTTCCCCAAGGCTCAATTTGAGGCCCTACACTTTTTGATGTATTTTGATGAAGTCACCAGGAAATGAGACACAGGCAGCTCTACATTGGTGTTTTTCCCTGTTAACCTCTTTTAGATATTGAGCATTGGATGGCTGAGAATTTTCTTCAGCTCATCAGGACAAAATCAAAGTCTTGATTATTGGTTCTGGAGTTCAGAGGGAGAGACTGGGTTCGAAACTACAACAACTTCATTAAAGCAATGTCGCGAGTTAAGAACCTAGGGGTTATATTTGTTCCAGAACTTTGAACCACACACTTTTTTAAAGCTCTGGTCTTGGTCCTACCTATTTATCACAATAGCTTTAACATACTGTATGAACCCTCTAGAACCCTCAGGCCTTCTGGTACTGGCCTTTGAGTCATACCTATGGTGAGGCTTCTTTTTATTTTTACAGCCCACTATGGTGGAACAGCCTTCCAAAAGACCTGAGGGCGGCCCAGAATGTTTATACTGTTATGAACCAACTCTACACCCACCTTTTTCTATTGACTTTTATTTGTTTATATTCTCTTTTTATCAAATTTAAGTATATTTGGTTGCTCATGCTTTTGTATTAACTTAAGTAAAGTTTTCAATGCAGGATTTATAACCAAGTATTTCAACACTTTAGTACTTCCACTTTTACTTCAGTACATAATATAGTACATTCACAAACCCCTTTTGATGCCATTCATATTTATAATCCACATAATTGGCATTTGACTTTAAAAGCTATGAAAGATGATGAACACAACGGCATTATGTGATCAGAGGGTGCTTAATAAAATGGTCTGCAATTAGATTATATACAGTAGAAACAGCTACATGTAAACACACACACACACACACACACACACACACACACACACACACACACACACACAGATCAGACGTCATGTACCGTCAGAGAGACAGCCAGAGAGATCATGATGTAATGCTCCTCTGCACCACGGCCCCCTAACTCACACTGAAGCTGTTCACAACTCGTCACAGAAACCCCCCCCCCCACGCTTCTATATGACGTCACTGTTGCTACATCCTTAAGGGGAACAGCACAGCAGACGGGTGCAGTGATGTTATAACATAATCCAAATCTAGATACCCTCACATCCAAAACTGAATATTTTTAATAAAGTCAGGATAAATCTTTTAATGTGCCTTTAACATGAGTCATCTATCTTTTTCCAAAAGTCTGTCTCACCGCTCTGGTAACTCCTGGATCATTAATTTAGTCACCTCTAGATCCGCACCTTAATAAAAAAATATGTGTACAATGACGCAGTGGAGAATAAAGGCAGATGATTGGACACACACAGGGTTTGATTTGGCTGATTGAAATCATCAATATTGAGCTGGATCTTTGTTATTGACAGAACTATTCACTTTTGTAAAATATCTTTGATCTTGTGTTGTGTGATCAGATCCAAAAAAACGTTTCTGAGCTCAGTTGCAGCCCGGTTGCTTAAGAATCAAGTAAACAAATGTAAGTTATCAAGGACAGATTTTAAGCCACACACTTTGGATTTAAGGAACATAATTCCCATGTTCCTTGTTTTTAGGTGATTTCTAATCTTTGTTTTGATGGTCTGTAAAGAAAGTTAATTAAATTGACTTGACTGTGAGTGAAGATTCCCACAGGCTGACAGAAATCCCAGTCTAGCACTAAAAGCAATGAAATGGTCCTCTGATACGGGTTATTGCCTCTCACAGAGGCTGTTCAGTGGCTGTGTGAGGACAACATGTAACGGGTTCTTTAATGAATAAAGCAAGATGTTGGCTGACTTATCATTAATCTGCCATGACCCATTAGCATAATAACTGATACTTGCTTTTATAACCAGCGGCTCTCTGCTGTCTGATTGTGAGACATTGAAAGAAACGAACACAAGCTGCTCTTTACTGCAAGATCCTGACTGGAAAGTGACAAACAAAACATTTGTAACATTTCTTATTTTGAGGTTTTTGATTTAAATGTCAGAGACAACTCTTGCCTTTTATCCATGGTAATCAGTGATGAACCAAAAGAGCACAGGGCAGGCTCAGTGGTGTTTGGGTGTGGAAGCAGCAGTGAGTGCTCACGAGCAGGGGCGGTTTGTGTATTAGGGCGATTTGGGCGACGCACTACCGACGGGAAAAAGTGGGAATTTCTTTTCTAACACAGCAGCAATCTGTCATAAAAATGTCATTGTCCAATCAGACTAAAGTCGTGCTTCACATGGTCCCGCCCCTTTTGGGGAGATTTCAGTCAGGTTGAAAATCGCCCCATGGTTCTCTCATAGACTCTCATGTAAAATGCATTTTTTCTAATGTCAGAGCTTTCAATGCAATCTCTATGGGTTCCGGGAGGGCTTGCACTTACGCGCTTTGGTCATACGTAACTGAGAATAAAAGCGGGAAGCTTCTTCGATCAAGTCACTTACTACTCTCAAGATGGCTAGCGTTCAGTGCAGTTCCATTGTGTCTTTGAAAGAAGTTCCTTTTAGTCGGCGTGCAAATCCAGATAAATTGGCATTAAAACAATCAGGACCTCCAAGACCAAATTTAACCATTCTACAAGTTTCTACAAAGGGGGAAGACCTACACCCGAGGATTTTCTACTAATTGGTATGAGTGAAAAACCTGGCTAGCAGGCTGTGAAGTAGCCAACGCAGTCTTCTGCTATCCCTGCCTACTGTTTCACCTGAAGGTGGCACGGCAGACAGCAATGCTTGGACGTCGACTGGTGTAACAGATATGCAGCATCTCTCTGAAAAAATACAGAAACATGAGCTGTCGAAGATCCACATGGATAGCTGCTTGAGATGTTCGTCTTTTGGGAGGGGGAACATTGCCACTCAACTAGATGAGGGATTCAGGCTAGCTGTTCGTTGACACAATGATGAGGTGAGCAAGAACCGTCAGATCCTCAACCGGCTTATCCAGTGTGTGAAATTCTGTGGGGTGTTTGAGCTAGCTTTTGCGAACTGAGGGCTCCGCCAACCCTGTCATTTTTCTCGGACTGGTCGACTTTGTGGCACAGTTAGATGAAGTTGTTGATGAGCATCTAAAACATGCTACGGTGTTCAGTCAATAAATACTTGACTTGATATGCTGCGCCTGTCTTTATGTTGTTTCTGAACATATCTTTTGGACTGTTTAGCTATTTTACATCATACATCATTGGATTCATGTACATAATTAATATAATAATAAGTATAATAATTTATTGTGGACCCTCACCATTTCTGCTTATAGAGGCTCCTGGAAGCAACTTTGTTCCACAGCTTTCCACCTGTAACTTATGTAGCTAGAGGGGAAATCTTTCTGTCATCTAGTGGACACAAGAGGGATCTCTGTCTGAGTTAATCATCTAACAACAAATTGATATGGTCTTGCTTAATGTACCCATTGAATAAGTCACCTTAATCATTATCAGAAAAAAATCCCCACCCTGAGATTTTTTCCAGGAGCCACTGGTCAGGAGACTTAGCCTGTAGTGCCTCTAAAGTTTTTGTTGGGGAAAGATTGTCATCGTCAATTAGAAGTAGTTTGAAAGTCTTTGATCCATTGCTAGATTGTGTAGCATTTATCTAAAAATATGTATTTGTCCCCAAAAATTAACATTATGTGAAATTGAATGTAAGTCCACTTTACTGCTTTGGCCTTGGACGTCACTCTAAATGTATTCCAATTCCAAGTTCCAAATTAAATTGCAATTCCAATTCCAATTTCAATTCCATTGACAAATTCCAATTTAAAATTCCTAGTTTTATTCGGAATTCTGAATTCGAAATTCAATCTGCAAATTTTCAAATCCAATTTCAGGTTCTTATTCCAAATTCTAATTCCTAAGGTCCCAATTGAAGGATCTAATTCCATTTTAAGGTACCAATTTATTTTTCTTTATTCCAAAAATGTAGAGGGTGATGAAGTCTTGGTTGAGATGTGTGTTTTCTGTGGGGGTCTTGTAGTTTAAAAATAACTTTACATATTTGTTTTTAAAATGACTCACTAAACAGGTAATGACAAAAAATGTCAAATTAGAATAATGAAATAATAATAATAAAAATACACATGAAAATATAATGTTTGTAAACCTCTAACTCATTGATTTTCTTTCTCTCTTCCTTTGTCATCCTCCACTAACTCCTCACTCATAAATGAGTGTAATTACTTTGCCAAAAAAGAGACAAAGCACACAATAAGACAGATCAACATGTATTTGACGGAGTGATAGTACCTATCTATTCAGTTTTTTATCTCTATATATTGCAATGATATAAATCTATTTTGTGCACAGGGAAGGATGATCAAAGTTATCAAAGTCTATCAAAGTTTGACACGAGCACATGCCTGGTGGTGTTGTTAGCTGTGGTGTGTTGGATGGTGAGTTTACAGCAGAGAGCTGATTGGTCAGAATACACAGGGCGGCATTGTTTATGCGTACTGTCTCCCTGCTCTCCATCCCTCTCTCCATCTCATAATATAGAAACAGTATATTCATCTGCCTTATTGCTGCAGCGTGTTTTACACACACACACACACACACACACACACACACACACACACACACACACACACACACACACACACACACACACACACACACACACACACACACACACACACACACACACACACACACACACACACACAGCAACAGCTGTCACATTCAGCACCAGAATCTGCTGCATGGGTGTGTTTACTTCTAACTGACATACAGACAATAATCAGAGAAGCTAGCTTGAGTACAATGCCACTAAGATGTGGAAACCCTCTGAACATACTGAACATTACGTCAAAGTTTTGGGGAGATGTTTCTTTCTATTTCTTTCTTAGCCCGGCTTCATATTTATAGATGTAACACTCATTCCCAAGGGGATCATTAAGGTTTAATCCAGCCTTGTGCATAATCACATCTAGGAACCTCGGTGGTGCAGCTCCACAGGATCAGTGGGGAGTTACTCTGTGGTTTGAAGGCCATTCCACTAACTCTCTTGGGATTCAAACCATTAGCCGGCTGCTGTCCCTGGTAGAGGAACCTGGTTTCGCAAATAGAAGTTGTGGAGTGCCAGTGAGCTGACAGACTGTGCTGTGTTCATCAGACATTTCTCTCTCAGTCCTTTGCCAAATTCCGCTTGTGTGCTTGACTCACCTTTTGTTGTTTGTTGATATTTTCCCTACATGTCCTGAAATGCCTGCAGTGAGGGGTAGACTGAGACAAACACCTTAGATATGGATATTAAATAAACAGTATTTACATATAATGTCAATGTAAAACAATGTCATTGTCAATTACTGTAATTGATTCCACATGAGCCAATTAAATACAAGTCTGTTTTCACAGTGCACACACACACACACACGCACGCACGCACGCACACACACACACACACACACACACACACACGCACACACACACACACACACACACACACACACACACACACACACACGCACACACACACACACACACACACACACACACACACACACACACACACACACACACACACACAGACGCACGCACACACACACACACACACACACACTATTCTGCTGTGAAACATAATGTCAGTTTTTGGTTTGTTTCAGGTGGAAACACATTCAATAACTTGGTTAAACTTTGAGTACAACTGAAATCCAATTATTACGAAACCTTATATGTATTATTGGATCTATCTGTCGGCTGGCATGAGACTCTATTCATACCCTCACTATGAGAAATGTGGATTGGGTTGTTTTGCTGTGTTTCAATAGCATGGCACCTCACCAGCTGCTGTGTACAGGAATCTGGTCATTCAGTGGCATGAAGGAGCCTCATGCATTATCATCTTTACTGAGAATGCTCATGTTTTGTGAACTTGTATCTTTTTGTTGGTGTTCCTTTTAATATCCAGTTCCTAAATATTTATCCTATAGGTCCCCAAAAAATAACTATGACCTTGATACAAAACATGCTATTTAATTCACACTTTCATGACAGTGTAACACGGAAAAACATTGACAGGGTTCAAGAATCAGCCGTGACCCTTCCAAGGGAGGTGCTCCTGAGATTTAGCAGATCAACATCACACACTTTAAACATACTGGTAATTCAGCATTTTCTGGATGCACTTACAATTTTTGCACCCAAAGCAGTAAATATATCTCACTGGCTTCAGAACAACAGGTTTTAATGTTCCAGTAGGCTGGCTTTGCATCAGCCTCTGGGCTAGTGCTGAACCATTAATCCCTTTTTTATGTCAAAATCCAAATTGCAGGAGGAACAATATTAATTAAAGGCAAACGTTGTGTCAAAATACCAGTCTGAATAAAGTGTGGTTGTTCTGCACACAGCATACACATCATTCACACATGATTCACAGACTTAAAGAACAATATTAGTTTGGTACCATTCCCCCGAAAACATCCTACCATGATCATTCAATATATTTTTAAATGCAAAACAGAATAATGATGCAAAAATCCTAATGCCATGGAATACCCTGATCAATATGCAATTCAAATATCATTAAAGGTAACTACAATATTACTTTGTCAGAAACACTCAGCCTTACTGTTGACTCTCTCGGTGCCATCAGAGAAGGGTCCCATAGGTGCCATGTTCCAGTCGTAGCCTTCTTATAATAGAATTCCTACTAGAGAAACGACAGAGGGGCTGTCACATGTAATGTAGCTGAGCAGGCGGGAGAAACATGACAGACTGCTAACCTGTGCTTACCCGACTGCCTCAGCTCCCCCCATCACCCAGAGATGATGATGATGTTACTGGCTCAGCTCTGATCCTGTCATGGCCCCCCTTCGTTGTTTTGGTGTTGCAATTGTTTCAACAGCTGAAATCTTTGCTGTGCATCAAACTAAGATTAAATATGAATAAGGAAGCCTTGATTTTGGGTATATTGCTTCATTAGATATTGAGAAGCTGACTCATCATGGATTGTGGTTTGCCCAACCTTCTGTTGGTGCAATGCAGTTTATGAAATAGCTTGTAATTCAAGTTCACTTTTCCGCTTTGGCCTTGGACGTAAATCGAAATGTATTCCAATTCCAAGTTCCAAAGTCCAATTCCAAATTAAATTCCAAATCCAAACCAAATTCCAATTTCCAATTCCTAGTTTTATTCTGAATTCCAAGATCAAAATTCCAGGTTTTAATTCCCAACCGCAGGATAAGTGGATCAGACATGTAGAGGGAAGGCTTGGTTGAGATGTGTGTTTTCTGTTGGGGTCTTGTAGTTTAAAAATGGCTCTACATATTTCTACAGTTTGTAATGTACTCATCATGGATGTGATTAGCCCCGCCTTCTGTTGGTGAAATGCAGTTTATGAAATAGTTTGTTGGTTGGAGGCCAGATATCTGCTTCTGATATTAAGATATAAGCTGGCATCTATGACATCTTTCAGAAAGAACACTAATGGAACTTCTTCAGATTGACCTAAAAATAGAGAAGAATCAAGGCTCATATAAGGCTGGCTGGATCCTTAAATCAGGAGTTCTCCCGACTCACTGCTCGCCTCGTCACTTCCGTACAATATATTTGACCCTGATCCAGCTGTGATATCTTTGCTGTTCATCAAACTATTTCATGCCAAGAACAATAATAATTGTCTTAAGTTCAAACCTCTTTTAGTAAAAGAAAATCTACAAATATCTTAAACCAACATGATATATACACTGAACAAAAATAAATATGCAATACTGGTTTTTGCTCCCATTATTCATGAGTTCTATGTTCATAAAAGGCAGATTAGGGTCACATCTCCTTCAGACAGAGTTGATCAGGTTGTTGGTTGTGGTCTGTGGGATGTTGGTCCACTCCTCTTCAATGGCTGTGCGAAGTTGCTGGATATTGGCACACAGTAAAAAACCTAGTGTTAATTTTACTCCTTAAGAGTTGAATTTAACTCTCTGTCAGATAACATTTGGTCCCACTCGAAATTAGTGTAAATTTTACTCTATAGCCAGTGTAAGATTTCCAGAGTTAATTTTACTCCATTTTGTGTCAAAATTAACAATGAAATGTGTAAAAACATTTAACACTGTGATCTGTTTACACTGTCAGAGTAAATTTTCACTACATAGAGTAGTTTTCTACTCTAAATATGGTTAAATTACGTGTGTATTAAGTGTATATATTTTTTTATTTTATATGAATGAAATAGTAATAATTCTTAACTGCTGTAATATATAAGGCAATACACACAATCGGGTACTGTATCACACCTTTTATTGCCTGATTAGAGATAACAGTATGGGACAATGTACATTGCTGTGTCATTTTCCCCACATGACATTTTTAGGTCAAAAGGCCTTTGATAAGGCAGATCATCAACATTAAAGGCAACACATTCTTTTTTTTGTCTTAGTCACTTCATAAGCAAAATAATGTTCATTAAAAGCTACAGTAAATAAAGGAATGGTGAGCAGCACCGGTTTCTCATGTATAATCACAACCGATTCGACCTGGTAAAACAGTGGCATTTCAAATTCAACTTCACCACAAACGACCAGGTGTGGGCGGTATACATATCCATTGTGCTTAGCCCACGTCACTTTAATAACCTTATCACAATTGGACATTTTCATTTGCATAGCAATCACTGAACCACCTTTAATCATATTTAAAGAGACACATTTTCCTGGACCAATGTCCAAGCGAAGGAAGGTTGTTGAGGATCGCCACTTGTGTGCCATATGATTCTGGTGCTTTTTGGCCAATGTTTTGGTGACATTTTTAAAGGACTTAAGCTGTGTCTTGAAAAAATTGTGTTTACCTTCATATCGCATGCACCAGCTATGGAGTACAGGTCCTATTTTCTGAATGCATCTAGGGTAATGAATCAGGAAATGATGTTTTGGTAACAGTCTTTTATGAGGATATACCTCCTTGAACAGTGTGTGATGCTCAACAATCAAATGTTTCAAATACACGCATAAGCCTTGAGATAAAATGGGCGAGAAAACAATGTTGACGATCTGTAACAACAATAAAAGCAGGGTCCAGTGTTGGTCTGTAGAGGCTACCAAATCTCCAAATATAAGGGGAACATTCCTCAGCAAGCACCATGACTGAATTGCGTTTAGTCCCAAATCATTAGACTCTGCACTTAAATTCACAGCCACTGGCCTATTACATCTCTCTGTAAATCCATAATCAAAACATAGTATTCTTGAATTCAGTTCTGCCAGTGTAATTTTTTCTTTCAAATAAAAAAACAGCTGCTTTAATTCAAATTGGGCCACACCCTCTAAAAGATCATGCATCACATCAACTGAGTAGTTCTCGGTTGTGTGAAAATATGTAAGTGAATTTAGTAAGCATGATCTCTTCACGCCAAATACATAAGGAAGAGAAGGCCTATGTGCCATTTCTTGGCAGTGAGCACTGTGGGCCTCTTTGGTACGCAACACTATTTTGGGAGACTCTTCGGAGAATTCAGTTTGGAAGTCCTCTTTTTCGGCTAAACAAAACCTACAGCAATACCTTGCACTGAAACTCTCAACCAGACCAAACAAACTATGTAGGCCTAAATTATCTCCAGTCACCTGTATAACACTGCCACGAACACAACCACCATACAATGGAATATCAATGCCATTACTCTCTAACTGTTTGAGATCACAAACAATAGGATCTAAAATAGCACTAAAACCGTAACGCTTTATATCCTGAGCATGAAACAAGGCACAAAGATGTATATTGGCCAAAATAGAATTCCACTTCGGTGAGAAATTCCTTAAAGTAAAATAAATACCACCCATTTTATGAACTCCCTTCTTGGACCCCAAGGGGTTGGCAATCTCGAAATCGTCATAAAACATTTGAATCTGTACAGTGTGTCTCTCTGTTGAAAATAGAGGATGAGTGTTGAAGAAAGAGCCATCACAAATATCTTTGAGTTTTGAATCACTTATATTTGGGCTTTTGAGCATTTCTCTGGCATGTTCACTTTTAAATATTGAGTTTAATGTCGATAAAATTGGAACATACATAAATTTGTCTTTAACTACTACTTGGTCATATGTTCCTGTCTTTTTGTTGAGCCTCAAGTCAAATCTTGAGCCAATTACAAGCTCCACTGGCTCCACAGTTTCCCATTTGCTGGTCATAAATTTTGATTGTTTGTATTCTGAATTTAGAGCTGTGAATGGATTCTCTAATTGGTCAAAACATCCCTCAACTTTCTTGCATGATTCAGTTCCTCTTTGATCATGAAAAACACCCTGGATGACTGACTCTCTAGCATGCTCATGTATATCCTGCACAATATCCTCCATAGAGGTCACAACTGAATTAATAACAGACTGGGCTACACCTGCTGCCTTAAGATCTGAAATGACAGAGGCACAACTATTTACAAGATGTTCTGAGGATAACGCTTGCTCTGACTCAACCTCAGCCTCATATGGCTCTTCTGCAGGACTTTCATCACTATTTAGAACACTTTGACAACGTGGTGGTTCAGTTTCAACAACAACATTAAAACCACTATTCACATGGGACTTGGTAAGATGCTTCCTAAAACCCGAAAAACTATAAAAAAACGTGAGCATCCCACTTCGCCACATTTAAGATGAAGAGTCTTTCCTGTACAGAGTCCATGTATAACTTTGAGGTGCTTTATAAGATTTTTTGCCTCACCAAGTTCTTTGCTGCAAAGAAAGCACCTCATTGTTTAACGCACCATTCGCACTCGCAACTCTGCGATTCTTGGCGTTTCCTTCGTTTCCCCCACATCAATGCTGTAAATGGTGGTTTGCAAAAAAGTGAAGAAATTATTCAACACAGGACTGTAAGATGTACAAAAGACGTAGTGGGCCTTAAAGAGTTCATCCAGGGCTCCGACTGCGCTGGTTGCTTTGCATGGAAGTGCATGCTTGTCGATAGCAATGAAGAAGGAGGTAATGCTGCTTTTTGTGGGTCCCTGAGCAAGGAGGTAGGGCTGACTGCTTTGACTTATGGTGTCAAGATGCTGCTGCACGCTTGTTCCCGTCTGTAACAAAACACATTCAACAACACTATTTATTAGAAATTAAACAATAACATGAGATCACTCCAAACAATTAAAGGATTCAAGAATTTGAGAAGAAATTGATGTTTGATTAATTATTAAATATTAGTGTAGTGTACCTTTTGGAATTTGATGAGGTGATCTACTGCATGAGATGCTGAGATCTTCCCTGGCCTCTTTCGTCCCTGTGCGGATGGCGGTAGCAGATGTAGCAGCAGTATGATGGTTGACATGTCACTGTCCCAGCCTAGAGGCCAACAAGTAGCAGGTTAACATTATGCCATAATTTCCCACCATCCTCAATATATTTAGCAACATGCTTCTTAACATTCAAAGACATACCATTTTCGACTTCAGTAGATGTCTCAGCGTTGCGCATCAAATCAAGAAGGTCTGTGGAGGGGACCAGTCCATGGCTTTCCTTAATTACTTTTGCTTTGAAAGTGGTAGGCCACCTCTCCAGGAAATTGTTGGCAGTCTGCTCACCAAACATAAGTCTGAAATCCTGTTCTATCTGTAGTTTGAAAAAGAAAAAAAGAAGAAAAGGAGGAATTGGTACCTTGTGCTACATTTTACAATATGTCTCAGTATTCAATGAATGTAGATGCCATACCAGTCCTGGTGTGTCCAGGAACCGTGGAAATACTGAGAAGACCTCTGCTGATTTGTCATTATCATTGACCATGGCATGGCGATAACTGAAAGTGACTTTCATCTTCTCACGGATGGTGTACTCATCAGCAGTGTGTCTCAACACAGCGATAGCGGATTCCACTTCCTCGTCAGTCAGGACTTGGTCGGCAGTAAAGGGTCTAGTACGCCCATGGCCTGGACCACCAACTTTAGAAAAAGACAATTTTGTTGTTACTCTTTATAACTACACAGTTTTATATCCTCCTGTCAACACATTTCACAGGTTGATAATTCCACCTCATGATAAATATTACCTTTAGGAGATCTACTAACTGCTGGACCTCTTTCCTCTGCAGCTTTTCTTTGAATAGTCTTCAACCGCCATGCAAGGTATCCTGAACCCCTTTCAGGATCGTAGTAATGATCCTATGTATAATGTATGCACAGTGTGATATATACATTCATATGATATCAGCAGTTCGAAGGGCAAATATATTTCAAAACCTTTACTTACATAGCCATTCTGTGAAGATGGGTCTTCAAGATATGGAAACAGAGCGACAATCCCCTGTGCATACATCACTCTCACACTCCGGGGCGGAGATGTCCTGGTGTATTCAACAATCAACATTCATAGATAGCATTGAACAACATAACCTAAACAACAATTGCAATAATGTTTAAACAATGTCTCATGATAACGTATTTGAATCTATTTTACCCATGTTTTTCTGTCATCTCTGCGGTAAGTATGTTGATTAGCTGTCTTCTGGTTGAATCTGTAATGGATTTTGTTTTTGCATACTCCTCCATGATACGGTCACCTCCAGGCTTTGTCGTCAAGATTTTTTCAATTAGCTAAGGGATCAAATGTGCAGTATTGTATTTTTAAAATGTCTTGGAAATTACGATACAAATACGATGCACCTCAAATTAAACATGTGACTCAAACTCCACACACGCACACACTGACTACTCACAGCTTTTGCTTCATAGTTGATGCGGCAAGGCCTTTTAGGTTGACTTCCTCCGGCTGCAACTGGTTCCTCAGCTGGGTCACACAAAGAGAAGTTGAGGATCACTGTGTCTTCAGATGCAGTAGAGCGTGGAGATGACGTGGACTGAGGGTTACCTGAGCATTGAGAAATATAAATGCAATTTCATAGTTCAATACATCCACTTCAACCATGTGTGTGTACAGTCATATGCAAGTAGTCAGCAATTACCAGGTGCTTCATTGGCCAATGAAACAAGGAAAGGTCCTTGAGACTCTTTAACGACCTCCTCAAAAACCTCAGCGTCGACCTCTGTGTTGGACTGGTCATGGATCTTGATGTCCAACCGTCTATCTTCATCGATGTTAAATTTAATACTCACTAAGTAAAATAAATAAATAGTGCACAAACATTTCTGATGAGAAATAATTGCAATATGCAATTGCAACTTGAACAAATTAGGCTACTTTCAATCCAAATTAAGTGCCTACCTTCTCTCAAGAAATCACCAAATGTTACTTCAGGCAGCTTTATGTACTTCTGCTCTCCACCAAACGAAACACGCAGCAGCATTTTCTGTAAAATTTAAGGAAGGTTGAATAACTGTTAATATCCATCAAAATATTCTCTGAAGAATCAGAGCAAAGTTATTAGAAAACGTAATTGTCTAATAAACACTCACGGAGTTATGGTACCAATAGGCTAATTTAGGGGGTGCAAATAAACTTGTTAGCTGACCTTCAGTCTTCCTAATGACTTTCTTTGCAATTCAGCAATTGTTGAAATAACTCAAGACTATTTCTGGTTTCAGACAGGCACAAATTAAGCACGAGAACATAACATCTTGCAAATGATGGCACCTTGGGCAGAAACCAGGTTGTCAAGCTAACTTGCTAACATTTTGGTAATGCTACGTTAAAGTCACATTGGGCAGAAACCACGTTGTCAAGCTAACTTGCTAACATTTTGGTAATGCTACGTTAAAGTCACATTGGGCAGAAACCACGTTGTCAAGCTAACTTGCTAACATTTTGGTAATGCTACGTTAAAGTCACATTGGGCAGAAACCACGTTGTCAAGCTAACTTGCTAACATTTTGGTACATTAACCTAACGTCACCAACCCGGCAGAACAACTTAAATCATCACTACCCTATACATCGCAAAGTGTTAACAAGCAATTACAGTCTGAAATGTGTCATTTCAATTTCGTTATCAACTATATTACTTCCAAGTTCTTAACGTGGTATTGCAGTCAAATGCATCTGAACTTGAAGTCAGTGATACTGATTAGCTAACTACATCTATCTATGCACGTCTAACATAAAATTTTAAAAGCCTACAATCGTCCATCGTCGTCAATATATTGCAAAAAGTTGGTCGTTAGTGGAAAAATATCTAGCTAGATGGTGAAAACCTACAAATGCTCAAATAGAATTACCACGATAGGTCTACAGGGAGAGATGATTTCCAGCGTGCCAGCTCAAGCTCATTGTGTAGTAGTTAGCGTCAAGGCTAACACAATTTGCCCTCATCCAAAATTGATTGTTATACTGTGGTTAACATAACCTATTACATGTACAAAATGGCATTTACAGAAGTAGATTACAAATTCTATGTGCAGGTCAATTTAACTGAGAGAAAAAACGTTTGTCTAAAATGAATATGCCATAGTGTTGCAGCTGATGGTAAGCTCACCCCACGTTTAACCTAGTCAACCGGCTCACTCGAACGTTACCGACGGAGTTTACAATACAATGTAGAGAGGGTAAAAGTAGCCTAACTAACCCCAATCAACATCTACGCAACAAGGCTATGCTACATTAAATACATATGTTTGATGTTGAAAACACAGGACTGCTACTTACCAAACGGCGTCTTTCTCCAGTCGGAGCAGTTTCTGACGTGGTGCAGGTTACAAAACTTCAGAAACAGTGGCGGGAATATTGGAAGGGAATCGTTGAGGGAATTCATCACGCTGTAGAGTAAATGTTTTCACTGCATGTACACAGAATTTGACTCTCATCTTTAACTCTACTGTTTGGTCAAGTTTACTCTTCACAGTAATGGAAATACACTATCTAGTTTTAAATAACTTAACTCTGAAAAATTAACAACCCATTTTTTACTGTGCAGGAACAAGCTGTACTATAGTCCGATCCAGAGCAGCCCAAACATGCTCTATGGGTGACATGTCTGGTGAGTGTGAGGCCATGCTGGAACTGGGGTGTTTTTTTTATGGTGGTGGATGACCGGCACAACAATGGGCCTCAGGATCTCGTCACGGTATCTCTGTACATTCAGAATGCCACCAATAAAATGCACCTGTGTTCGCTTTCCATAAAATATGCCTGCCATACCATACCCCCACCTCCACCAAGGGGCACTCGAGTCACAACGTGGATCAGCAAACCGCTCACCCGCATACAGTAAAAACCGAGACTCATCCGTGAAGAGAACACCTCTCCAAAGTGGTTCTAACAGATTGTTGCATCAGCTGTCCGGCTGGCTGGTCTCAGACGATGTTGCAGGTAAAGATGCCAGATGTGGAGGTCCTGGGCTGGTGTGGTTACACGGGGTGTGCTGTTGTGAGGCCGGTTGGATGTATAGCCAAATTCTTGAAAATGCCTTTTTAGAGGGCTTATGGTAGGCAAATGAACATTCAATTCACAGGCAACAGCTCTGGTGGAAACTCCAACTTGCCAATTGCACGCTCCCTCAAAACTTGCGACCTCTGTGGCATTGTGCTGTGTGATAAAATGCTTTAGAGTGGCCTCTTACTGTCACCAGCCTGAGGCACACTGCTGTCTGATCAGCATCTTGATATGCCACACCTGTGAGGTGGATGCATTATCTCCGTCTAACACAGATTTAGACACATTTGTGAACAATATTTGAGTGAAATAGGCCTTTTGTGTTCATAGCAACAGTCTTAGATCTTTGATTTCAGCTCATGAAAAATGGGAGCAAAAACAAAAGTCTTGCGTTTATATTTTTATTGTGTAGATTTACTGATCTGTTGACATGCTAATGGAGACCCCAATGATGAAATCTTTATTGTATTAAAATATTGTGTAAGCCCTTGCACTCAGCAGAGGGGAAAGGCGCCCTTTGTTTGTTGAACAATTTTTCAACTTCTGTCATTTTGAAAAAGTAGAACAAGGGTTTTGAAACTGGAGCAGTCAACATACCTTTCCTTGTTCTGGTGCATTAAAAAAACAATGTAGAGCTTTGTTGCATCCTGAAATAGATATAGATATAACAATAGATATAATATGTATAAAAGACAGCAAAAAGTGCATTTTGCATAATAGGGGACCTTTAACGTCTGATGTTGCCTAATTAAACATGCAATATCAACATTGGTACTTTGTATTGGTATGAAGACTGAAAATGTGGATGGTTGCATCCAAAGTGTGTACCCTCTGGTTTAGAGAAGCACATATGGCAGGGCTCCCACCTCTCCATCTGTCTGTTTCTGTGTCTGTGGGATTTCTAAAAGCCAGCGATTCCACAGAGGACAGAGGCTGCATGTCTTCAACGCTCTGCCTCGAGTCTCTGAACTTCTCGGGGTCCAACCAGCAGACCAGAGAAAGTGACCTTCTGTTGCTTCGGCCTGCCCTCACTCCTGTCTCTTTCTTTTCTTTTCTCTGAGCCTGCAGCTCTGCATTGTGAGCCTGCAGCTCTGCATTGTGAGCCTGCAGCTCTGCATTGTGAGCCTGCAGCTCTGCATTGTGAGCCTGCAGCTCTGCATTGTGAGCCTGCAGCTCTGCATTGTGAGCCTGCAGCTCTGCATTGTGAGGCTGCAGCTCTGCATTGTGAATCTGTTTCTGCAGCTCTGCATTGTGAGGCTGCAGCTCTGCATTGTGAATCTGTTCCTGCAGCTCTGCATTGTGAGCCTGCAGCTCTGCATTGTGAGCCTGCAGCTCTGCATTGTGAATCTGTTTCTGCAGCTCTGCATTGTGAATCTGTTCCTGCAGCCCTCTTAACCAATAGTAAGCAGACTTACTGAGTTACTATTCTACCTGCACAATTATTTCTCTGGTGTCAGAATGTCTCGCGATGTTTGTGAATTCTTAAAAACAAAACACCACATCATGTCGGGTTAAAATGTGTTGTAACTGCGTTACTGAGAATTGTAACGGGTATTATATTACCCACATTTCAGAAGTAATGCGTCATATTACTGCGTTACAGCTAAAAGTAATACATTACTGTAACTCTGTTACTTCTGTAACGCGTTACACCCAACTCTGAAAATGTATGATTAATCCCTATATTCATTGATTCATTGTTCATCAAAGTAGCCTGTTGCAATTTTGGGAACATGAAAACATTCACAGTTTTGAAGAAGTTGGGGGAAGTAGACAAAACATGGTTTACATGAGGCTCCGGGTGGATTTAGGTTGGATTAGCTATAGAACAAGTGAACTAGCTCCGTGGAGGGGAACCCTGCATGGTCCTTCCAACAGTGTGGGCCATTCTGCAGAAAGATTGCGCTTTGTGCTCCTCCAGTGGGAAAGTCAAACTCTGTTTACGTCTCTCAGGTTAAATGCAGGACGGACATTTGGTTAAAAAGTCAAAAGCCTGTGGTTGCATTCATGCTACCACTGTGCTGTATGAACAATACCTATCTGAACCTCGAAACATAGTTAGGTAATCCATTACAATGTAGGCTGCTGTACATCCTGCAATTTTTGTCAAAGTTTCAAATCCTATGTCATTTAGAAAATGAGTCTCCTTCACATACGCACATGTATAGAAGAGTGTAGACAGCTGAATTGGATCTGTCTGTGAAGTGCTGGCTGAATAAAGTGCTGTGCAGTCATAAAGTTTGATGTCAGGCTGCTAAAGAACTGGCCAGATCCAAGCTTTTCAAGGAAGAAGTGGAACACTGACAGATGGAGATTCGATGGAGGAAGATCTGAGATTAAGACAATTAGTTACAGACAAAGTTAGCTATGGAAACACAGATGGACAGAGAGAGAGTAGCTGCAACTGACTGACACAACATAATGATAAGGAGCTTTCCTGGTATCATCAGATGATTTAACTGCAGAGTCTTCCACTTGCTCTTGTTTTTATCAGTTTTCTCCTGTGCTATCTTTATCACATCATAACAGCAGGGTTTCTGAATGCGTTCTCACTATTTCCCCCCTACATGTATCAAATGGCCTCTCTTTTTACCTCAGGAGCTCAGAGAGTCCTTAAAGTGTGTCACTGCTCTCATAACATCACCACCTGCGATGCGTCTGACCTACATCAGGTTCACAATCATAGTTTATAAACCAGTCAAAGTGAAGGTGTACATTAGTATTGAGGGGAAAGAGAGACCCTCTCCTCAGCTGTCAGAAGTGGAACACATTGGGTCAGTTCTGTTGTAAGCCCATTCAAAAGACTGCAGGCTGAAGGGCTACCTCCGTCAACACTATACACTATGGAGATAAAATACATATCAAACCTAGCCCTATAAAAAGGCTCAAAACTGTATGAAAATTAAGGAATCGTTAACAAAAAAAATCCTAAATATTAAATAATGGAGCTGGGAACTTGTTATTTGGTCCACCCATTCTTTGGGCACGTGAGCCACGTCTGGTGAAAGCACATGTCAAATCCACCAGAAAAGTATTGTACCCTCCATCACTAACATTGGGTTGAAATCCCTGTGCCTGCTAAACAATCTAGAGTTGACAAATGACTCCCTGTTGCTGCAATGGCTTATCAACCCAGTGTTTAAAATATGGTTCCTCATTATGAATAAAGCATTTTGATATAGAAATAAAAGCAGAGACAGTTTGGCTGGTCAGTGATTACAGATTGTTGTCGAGTACTCAGTGCATAACAGCTCTGATGACTGCTGATGGCGGCCTCTTTTATTACTCCATCTGGCTCTTTCTTCTTTATTACCCCACCTCGCCTCATCTTTCTCACAGCAGTCATAATAAAAGATATGATGTCACAGTTGCCATGGCAGCCGTGTGATGACTGGGCTGGTGGAATCGGCCTGGTCCACTTCAGTCACACAGACTGAACACACAGAATTCAGCATAAATGATTTGTCCGGATTAGATAAGAGTTATTTTAAAGCACATAGCATAGAAATGTATTCAAACATTAAAGGAACAATTAAATACCAGAATACAGGTTAAGGTCATTTATCAGAGCAGATACTCTAAGTAACAATTACTTGGATTTGTAAATGTTTAAAGGTCCCCTATCATGCTACTTTTCAGGTCCATATATGTATTTTGTTGCTCCACTATGACATGTTTACATGCTTCAATGTTGAAAAAGCGCTTTATTTTCCTCACACTGCCTGCATAAATGATCACTTTTCACTCCGTCTGAAAACGGTCTGAAGAGCTCATGCCCCCACCTTTGCAAAAGCGCATTCTGCTCCGATTGGTTAGCTGGTGACTCTGCTGTGATTGGTCAACTGCTTAGAGATTTGTCAAATGTCCCGCCCCTAAAAAAAACTGAAAAAATGGCATCGCTTTATTGTGCCGTACCAGTTTATTACAAATAATCAGAGTTGGGTGTAACGCGTTATGAAAGTAACAGAGTTACAGTAATGTATTACTTTTAGCTGTAACGCAGTAATATGACGCATTACTTTTGAAATGTGGGTAATATAATACCCGTTACAAATCTCAGTAACGCAGTTACAGCACATTTTAACCCGACATGATGTGGTGTTTTGTTTTGAAGAGTTCACAAACATCACGAGACATTCTGACACCAGATAAATTGTGCAGGTAGAATAGTAACTCAGTAAGCCTGTTTACTATTGGTTAAGAGGGCTGCAGGAACAGATTCACAATGCAGAGCTGCAGGCTCACAATGCAGAGCTGCAGCCTCACAATGCAGAGCTGCAGGAACAGATTCACAATGCAGAGCTGCAGGCTCACAATGCAGAGCTGCAGCCTCACAATGCAGAGCTGCAGGCTCACAATGCAGAGCTGCAGGCTCACAATGCAGAGCTGCAGGCTCACAATGCAGAGCTGCAGCCTCACAATGCAGAGCTGCAGCCTCACAATGCAGAGCTGCAGGCTCACAATGCAAAGCTGCAGGCTCACAATGCAGAGCTGCAGCCTCACAATGCAGAGCTGCAGCCTCACAATGCAGAGCTGCAGGCTCACAATGCAAAGCTGCAGGCTCACAATGCAGAGCTGCAGGCTCACAATGCAGAGCTGCAGGCTCAGAGAAAAGAAATGAAAGAGACAGGAGTGAGCGCAGGCCGAAGCAACAGAAGGTAACTTTCTCTGGTCTGCTGCTTGAACCCCGAGAAGTTCAGAGACTTGTGGCAGAGTGTTGAAGATCTGCAGCCTCTGTCCTCTGTGGAATCGCCGGCTTTTAGAAAGCTTGTCAGCCAAATCCCCGTTAACACACCAATGACCAGGTGAGCTAACGCTGCCATAGAGACTCGTTGATATACAGCAGGTCACAGGGCCGTGCAGAGGCTCCACTAACATGTTATTAATAACACACAGAGACGTCATGTTACCGGTATCACATATTATTCAGCACACTTAAACGGAGCATACATTTTAGCATGTACTGCCAGATAGATAGATAGCTTTAATCGATGAGCTGCAATAAACTACATTTTAGCATTTAGAGCCATACTTTTGCAGTTATTTTGATCAAAGTAACTCAAAGTAACGCAAAAGTAGTGTAACGCATTACAGTTCAGAGACAGTAATAATGTAACATAACGTATTACTTTAAAAAGACAGAAATAAGTAATATGTACTGTATTACATTACGTTACAAGTAACTTGCCCATCATGCAACTAAATAATGATGGATTATCAGTAATCATTTCAAAGTGACACAGAGACATTGGATTGACTTTCAGCAGCGTTTTTATGACCTTGAACACAACTTTTGATCACAAACACTGTTTATAGCTATGGTTCTGTGAAGTGAAGCAGTTTTCTTGCTGTTTCTTGGCTGCTAGTTCAGTGAGTTTTGTTCATACAGTGATGAGACTTATACCAATGGAATCTGTGGAATCTCAGGTTTCAGGTTTCATATGATATGTGGTTTGTGCTGATAGCATGAAGTACAAAGATCGCTTTAGCTCACTCTGTGCTATGTAGCGTTACCTCGTTTTCGTTCAGTGCTGATTTAGACGCTTGGTGTTGGAATTATGTTTCATTTTTGTAAAAATGGTTAATATGGTCTGGCAGCGGAGTTTTTTCCCGTTAAGTGGGTATGCCACATTCATAGCTTGTTAAATGTGAACATGCCCTGAGACGCTGTTTCTTACAAGTTGCTGCGTCTGGGCCTAAGAGGTTAACGGGTTGTGGATGAAAAACCATCGCCGTAACATTGATAGCGTTAGCTTGCAACTTTGCCGAGGCTAGCAGTTTGCTTGCGGCTCAACTTCCTTAACATCTGCTCCACAATTCAGTGAAATGTCGAGAACACAACCATAATTCGGGTTTTTGCTCCGGGGGAATAGTGGTACAAATAAATGCAAACCACTTGTTCTTCACATCTTCTTCCTTAGGTATGGCAAACAAAGAAAGTTTTGGTTCACAGTGAAGGTGGCAGCTTCTACTCACCATGGCTCCTCTGCTCGGGTCGGCTTTACGGAGCGGCTCACACTGCTATTGGCTTATTCAGTTCCGTATCACGGTGAGGTCAGTGTGATACGGAGCTGAACCAGGAAGTAAAGAAAGGAATCCAATCAAGGCGTTTCAGGCAGGGGGGAGGGATATGGGAGAGGATCTCCCTCTGGCCTGAACTTTTGGATTTTAGCTTTTTAAGGCCTATCACATGCACACAAACATAAATAACACACTACAGGAAAGGGATAACCCCAAAAAGCATAATATGGCCCCTTTAAGTTATTACCAGAATAATACATGCATAAAACACGTGACACTGATATACTACACACATGGCCAGCTTTATGACCTGTTGTATAAATGAAATGCCATGTCTTTTCATTGACAGTTTCAATAGATGTCTGCACTGGTAATGAGTCCCCGCGACCGATAACTCAAGAACCAAGTCCTTTCAAAACTAGGAGGTGGTAGAGTCTCCACTGAGAACAATGCAGCGTTCACATGCTCCTCAGATGGCTTCATGTCCTCAATTAACTGTCGAACTCATGAGCTCTAAGTCGTACTGTGGATACAAAGAAGATTTAGTTTTTTATAGTTTAGAGCTGCCGATCTCACAAAGATTGTACAGACCTCACATGAATGCACTTCATATGCCCCATCGCGCAGTCATGCCCTGCTGGCACAAACAATCACACACACTATGCAGTATGTCACAACGACTTGTGTTAAATAACTGTTGCAAAACACTTGCACAATTACTGCTAATCTGCTTCGTCGTATCAACATCATACATCCTGTTTCTTATGAGCAAATAAGGTCACACTCTGGTCAGTAGAGTATTTATAATGGAGAGTGTGTTAAGCTGTTAAGCTGACCTCTCGGTTCCTAACTCACAGTTAACAGGGAAACTGTTCAAACCTAAGCAGAGTCAGCTCACCTCTCAGGATCTGATCCACGTAGGGTTAGAGCTGAAATCATTTAGCGATTTTTTAAATTCACTTATTAAGCAAATGTTTGTTTGCTTGTCCATGCTTCTTCAGTAGGAAGATTTGCTACTTTAAATGGAAAATTGATAAGCTTTGGACTTCAGCTTTGAACTCGGTTGATATGATGGTAGAAGGGAAATGGTAGAAGTAGGTAAAACTCCAGATATACTTTTTATCTTTTTGATGCCATGCCAACACATTCACATTATTATCCAGCAATTGTATATATTGTGTGTCACAAAGGTCCTTCATCAGCTGAGCAGATGCATGTTGCTAGCATCACACAGCATGTTCACAATTTCATCCTGGTATTTCTGTGAGAGGATCTGTATATACTGGGTTCATTTGAACCATTGAATGTCTTTATATATAAGGGGTGTTCGGTATGGGCCCTTCAGTGTGTACCGAACGAATATAACGTTGAATGTAAAAAATTGAGTATTTGAAAAACTTTTTGGAAGTAATCTCAGATGCTGCGTTCTTTTAGCCTGGTAATACCAGTTTGTTTGACTTCGATTCTCTCCGGCATACAGTCTGGAACAGTGTCATTGGATTTGGATTACTGTAATGGGTGGAAATTTGTCTGAAGTTTAAAATCATTGGAGTTCCCTTAACCAATCACTAACGTTTGCTAATGACGTATGTTATGCGCCGAAGGGTAGGCTCTGACAAATCGCTACCTGCAAGCTTGGCTGTCAAAATGGCAACGTGTCAACGACATGTGTCAATGTTGTCAGTGTAACTTAAGGATTCAGGGGACGATTCGTAACTCGAAACAATTATTTGAAAACAAGGAAGGCGGATAGCTAGTAGCGTCTCTTCCTCCGTCACCATTGTTAAACTGCAATTCAAACTCGGCACCAACTTCGAGGTAATCGCTCTCAACCCCTCCCCCTGTTCGCTGATTGGACCGATAGAATTCTGAGTTCCAGTAATCGTACGTAATGAGTTCTTGCCCAGTCTCACTTACAGTAGCAAAATGAAATTGGGCGGAAGTACGTAGGCTGGTATAACCAGGGTAGTGTTCTTTCGCTGCGTTCAGTGTAATTTGCTCACATTGGGTTCAACGTCATAGAGCAACCAAGTCATTTCATTAGACGAGAGGCATACTAGGAGAGCTGGTCAGGGATGCGTTCAGGGGTGCGTTGGTATTTAGTCAGTTGTTTGTGGAACAGTCGATATGGCGACCGCAGTTCAATTTGAGCTTGAAAATCCTCCAGCATCATTTAAGTCTTAGTCCAGCGGCATAGTAAAAAATACGAAACCAATTGTTCAAATTGTTCTAAAAGCACCAAAATTGGCACACATGTAGATTAATACATTCTGAACAATTTTGGATATGGAGGCATTCAAGATTCTCCCCGTAGCACATTTGGCGGCCATTTTTCAAAATGGCCGCTATTTACCATTAGCGTCATTGAATATGTACCATAATTTGTCTTTTTGTGGATGCTAGAGGTGATAAGTGTGCTAGAGGTGATAAGTATTGTACAATTACACATACTTGTGTGCTTACCAAATAGAATGGCTACCATTTTACAAGAAAAATTTGTTTTACTTTGCAGCGGTGGTGGCAGTGACGGCGGCTGCAGTAATAGTATAGTGTTGAGTTTGCAGGTGAGGCGTTGATACAGCAGCAGCAGCAGCAGCACCACCTTACAGCAGCAGCAGCAGCACCACCTGACATCAGAGACGCGTTGTTCCAGACTGCAGCCATGGCAAAGAAGTTCCAACTGGTCGATACTTTTGAGCGACGTACTCCCACAACACCTACTGAGACAAACTGGAAGCTGTGTCTTGTATGTCAAGAGGAGACATCAGAGTCACTTGTCTGCCCAGTACTGTCTAAACGCCGAGACCCTGGGAGTGGATACACGACAATGGCTGCAAACTTGGTCAAGCTTGATGAACTAGGAAAACTGCCAAGAACTGTTCAGTTACAGAGACTAGATGAAGGACAAGGTGTTGAGGCGACAATGGTTGCCCACCAGGCCAAGTGGCATAAAACATGTATGCTCAAATACAATAACACAATGCTACGAAGAGCAGAGAAGAGACTCATCGCAAGCAGCTCAGCATTTGGTAGTACTGACAATGTCCCAGGCAAGCGCGCCAGAACACACTCTTCAGAAGCTACTACCAGCGACACCTCCTGCTTTTTCTGTGGAAAGTCTGGCACAGAGACCCTACATGAAGTAGCAACCTTCCAGGTGGACACACGCGTACGGAAGTGTGCAGCGCAAGTTGGGGACAATGAACTCATGGCCAGGCTCAGCATGGGTGATATGGTGGCTCTGGAGGCCAAGTACCATTCCAAGTGTTTGTTGGCTCTTTACTATCGTGCAAAGACCACTGTAGAAGCCGAGCAGAAAACTGACCATGAAGGTGTGATGTCAAGAATCGTACTGGCTGAACTGGTCCTGTATATCGAGGAAACCCACCTAGAAGAGGGCACCGCCCCAGTCTTCAGACTCGCAGATCTTGCAAAGCTATACACGACAAGAATGGAGCAGCTCGGGGTTGCTTTGTGCAAGAAAGTTAATAGCACAAGGCTGAAAGAGCGCCTGTTAGCCCAGTTACCAGGCCTGAGATCCCAGAGTAAAGGCCGGGATGTTTTACTAGCGTTTGATGAAGACATTGGTGAAGCGCTAGGCAAAGCCTGCGAGCAAGACTGTGACACTGAGGCAGTTCACCTTGCGCGTGCTGCACAGATAGTTCGTCGATATATGTTTGAAGACACTGGCCGATTCCGTGGATCATTCCCGGGCGGTTGTCAGGAGGACTCTGTGCCAAACGTACTAGTTGCAATGGTAAATATGGTGCTGGATGGCCCCAGCATCAAGAACCAAAGCCATTCCTCTTCGACACAAGCAGCTCTTTCCATTGCGCAGCTTCTCAAGTTCAACAGTGTCAAACAAAGTCGGAAGCAGGGAGAACTACCGCTACATTGCAGCCCATGAAATAACTTCCTCCCTTGGTCCAGAGAAGACATGTGCTCTTCCAATGTTTCATGCCATCACAGGGTGTGATACTGTGTCAGCCTTCGTCGGACATGGGAAGAAATCTGCCTGGGCAACATGGAACACGCTGCCAGAACTCACTGATGCCCTGCTGAGTCTGGCAAATGCACCCACAAGCATCCAAGAGGATACAATGCATGTCATCGAGAGGTTTGTAATACTCCAGTATGACCGCACAAGCAAATGCAAGGACGTCAACAAGGCGAGAAAGAAGCTCTTTGCAAAGAAGAGCTCTGTTCAGAACATCCCGCCAACCTACGCTGCTCTGGAGCAGCATGTGAAGAGATCTGCCCTTCAGGGTGGTCATGTCTGGGGCCAGGCATTGGTACCAGAGCCCGTGCTCCCTCCACCAACAGACTGGGGCTGGCATCGGAGTGATGATGGGCCCTACACACCACTCTGGACCACACTCCCTGAGGCATCCAAGACCTGCTATGAGCTGGTGTCTTGCGGATGCAAGAAAGGCTGCAGAAAACGCTGCAAGTGCAAGAACGCTTCACTGCAATGCACTGGTCTGTGTTTCTGTGAAGGCGAATGCCAGTAGATTAGGACAGAAAACTTGTTAGCCAACATTATGATCTGTAGACATTCATAATCCTGGTGACTAGATTTGAAAAGTTCAGAATCATAATTAACATAGTGTGGCAAAATCTACGTTATTGTATTACATGTATGTACTGCAGGATTACACAATACTGAAAGTTATTGTATTGGCAACTGTTTATTGTGTCCTCTTCTTGAAGACACTTAGATTTGTTCATTTATATTAGATCTATCCATAAATGTATAACTGTAAGTACTCTGCCTAGAGACGGCTTCTGGTCGACTATGTAACTACAATTAGACCATACTGTAAACTCCCCGTACTCTGTGTATTATTTTGACTACCATTCCATTGCAATTTTGCCAGCAATTTGAAAAAAAAAATTGAATTTTGAAATAAAGTATTGAAATCTTCATCAAATGTCCACTTTTTCCACAAAATGGCGGCAAGTTTGGGGGACATTTTTGAGAAGATTCATCTAAATATCTGTTAAACACTTATTGATGTTAATTCTGATGTAAAAAAAAGGAATTTTGGCCCATCTAGCACCATACTAACGACACATAATGAAGTCTATGTAATGACGCTAATGGTAAATGGCGGCCATTTTGAACAATGGCCGCCATATCTTCCACATGGCTAATCTTGAATGCCTCCATATCCAAAAATGTTTAGAATATATTAATCTACATGTGTGCCAATTTTGGTGCTTTTAGAACAATTTGAACAATTGGTCTGCTATGCCGCAGGACTATCTCTGGTTTGGGTACATTTTGGTTTCGCGGTTACATACAAGGATGACGGACAAAGACAGGTGAACCGAACCAAAGCTGTTGTCGGCATTGTTCAGGTCAAATTGGTTACGCGGCTGGCAATACATCAAACTTGCAGAATCATTTGAAAAGGCATCACCCGAACGTGAATATCACCGGTACCAAAAGAAAAATGACTGAAGTGCAAACCCACCTCCCACTAGCATTTAAGCCTCCACCACTCGCAAAATGTTCAGACCGAGCCAAAGCTATTACAAACGCAATAGGTGTTTGTAATAACAGCAGACATGCGACCATATTCTGTGTGGAGAATATGGGGTTTAAAGCGCTACCTGGCTGTATCTGCTACCTCTGTCCCTAGCGAGAGGGGGTTCTCCACAGCAGGAGACATTGTTAGTGCCAGCAGATCTGCCCTTTCTCCAAGCAATGTGGACAAGTTAGTTTTTCTGAAAAAAAAAAAGAAAATACAATGAATGTACAAGCTGCTGAATAGTACAGTAGGCCTACAGTTCATTTTCGAAGTGCTGCACCTTAATGTTTATTTTCTTATATTTTGTATTTATTTGAGAGGATATTCACAGTTTAATAATTATTTAAAAAACCCCAAAATATTTTATGTTTTGGGATCATTTTTTCTGCTGTACAAAAAAAACGTAGGCCTACCGAACCGTGACCTAAAAGCCGGTTACAACCCTAATATATATATATATTAGAGTTATTCAGGCCAAAGGAACTAAACCATGACTCTACATACTGTATGTACACACATAAAGTCCTGCTGGGTCAGATTTTCATATTTATTTTAAAAGGTTTCAATCCTTCTTCCCTCTCTTTTAGATTGTGTGGACAGTCCTGCCTTTATTCCTCCATCTTTTCTCTCTCTCCCCCCGTCTTGTCTCTCTCCCTCTCTGTGTGTCTCTGTGATGCCGGGCTGTGGGTGAGTGTTTGCCTGTGACCAGACTGAAGCTGGGGAAGCTAAAGGTGGTGCGGCGGCAGCTGCTGCAAAGGTACAGAGCAACACACACCACCCTCACCATCGCTGGCATACACTCTGATGTCATGGAGATGGGTTGGTCATCAGTTTGTATATGCATTCACAAGAAGACAGCCATTGTGCTAATGACCATTGTTTCAGACGGATTACAATTTGGAGTAACGTGTGGACTGAAAATCTGTAATAAAACCAAACAAACAAAAATACTTCTGTAGTATACATCGATGTTTGGAATATATTTCAATTTGCTTTGAGGATATTTGATGATAAGCATTATCTCTTTCCAAACGATGTTCTGGAGACTCAGAGGGTGATCCTCAGAGCGTGCTGGTTGCTCTTTTCTTGAAAAAGGTTTTGATCTGACTGCCTGTGTCTGTCCG
Organism: Eleginops maclovinus; assembly: GCF_036324505.1. Lineage (NCBI taxonomy): Eukaryota > Metazoa > Chordata > Actinopteri > Perciformes > Eleginopidae > Eleginops > Eleginops maclovinus. Next base: position 27,337,363 of record NC_086366.1, on the reverse strand, counting down.
CACAGAAAGAGGAGTCACAGTGCTCTGTACAAAGGCAGCCTGGACGCAGAGGGGTCCTTTATTATTATTTGTGGCTTTTTTACTTTAATCAAACAGTAAAAGAGATGGTTGTGTTTTGTTGAATCAAATCTGATGAATGAATCTGAACCCTTTTGGATGCCTTGTCTTATTAATTCCTTCACAAAACTGAAAAAATCTTTCATTTTAAGCATATATATGTTTATGTTTATTTATGTTCATTAAACTCTAAAGGAAATTCCTTGTATGTAAACTATAGACTTTATATAAAAATGCCTAAATGGCAACAAACCTTATTCAGCTTTAATTCACACAATAGTGGCCTTTAAAAGTAACTAAGGTAGTAAGTACAAGCTTATAGTGGCCTCCTATAGTGATGACAGCCTGCAGATTCAACCTGATACTGAACTAAGAATAAGAAAAGGGTTTCTGAGTGAAAGTATGTGACACATTGACCCAACGGCTGCATCCTTTGATTGAGGTTATTAGTTTAGTATAAAACTTAATAAAACAGTGAAGACAGTTGTTGTTTCACGGTTGCTTTATCCTTAATATCTCTAAAGGTAATCAGGTAATATGTTGCTGCATGTCCTTCAATATTCAGATGTGTGTGTGATATCGTTGAGTGAGTGTTAATGGTTCCTTCCCTGCTTGATTCCTCACTGACTGCATCAGGTATGAACACCAGCCATTTGTCTCCTGCCTGGCCGGCCTCTATGGTTGCCAATGGAGACGATACCAAAGAGCCCGTGCACAGCCAGGAGAGTGCTGCTGCAGCAAGGTAAACACTCACACACGCCCACACACGCCCACACACACACAGAGCATCAGCTGTATCAGTGAGTTGAGTTTGGTTACTCTGCTGAGAGTGCAGGGGGTATTGATTCCTCAGGCGGAGCTCGTCTGTCCATCCTGCTGACTCCAACACTCAGTTACTGCTTTCCCTGAAAAAAATGAGCATTTAATACTCCGTCAGCTCTCATCCAGATATGCTGCTACCATACTGCATGTGCTTGGTAATATGATTGACTTCCTCTGCCAGATTCTCTAGTATCAGAACGCCAAATCTGACTGTAAATTCCTTTAGCTTTTAGAAATGTCCTTTTCCCCAAAATAAATGCCATATTTGTAAGTTTGGTAAGACAAAATGACCCATGGACACCATTTGTGTGTGTTACAGGTGGAGTGTGGCAGTTTCGGCCTCCTGATCCTCACCTTCTTCCTGAGTTTTTTATTCCTCTATTTCTGGAGTGAAGCTCAGAATGACTACTTTGACTTTGACTGGTGGGTAAAAACACAGATGCAACATGCTGGAACTTCCAACACACACTCATGTTGGTTGTGTTGAGGGTTTTGTGTGAGGATTGGCAGATTATAAGGCATTGGTTTATACTGTGATGAGGATAAGCAAAGAGGACATGCCTTTCTCCGGAGGGGAATGGCTGTGCTGCAGTTGCTTAGAAAGCAAAAGTACAAAGATCACACTCAGGTATAACAGAATAAAACACAGTGAAGTGCAAATGAATTTACGAACACATTTGAATTTGTATGGCATTATTTTTTATTTGAGGTGCTTCACAAGATAAAAATGTGATTAAATAGCACCTGCCACCTGAGAAACACAGGATTAATGTTAGGGGTGGCAGGTGAAGATGTCAGGTCACCTGTCACCATGGCACACAGGTTTCCTTAAGATATAGTATTCTTAAACAGCAATTCCTCAGCAAAATAGTGAGGGATTGTGTTTACATTTCTAATGCATTGTACTTACATTTCAATGGTTGCTGTCAGTAAAATGTAGTGGCATGAGACATGTTCAGGGACCTAGCACAGCAGCAGCATGGAGGGTTAACATGTTTATATTAATGTTCATGGTGTTGATAGGGATGATTGTCTTTAACAGGAAAGGATTCAGTGAATGAATCCTAATAGTAATAGATGGATGAAGGGACCAGGCCATCATTCAAACCTGACTCCGAACATGAAGCGCCCCACGTGATGGGTGCTGACCGTTGTTCTTGTTCCTCTTCAGGTTTAACTTTGGGACTCTGGGTTTCTGGTTCCCCTGGTCTCTGGTCCTGCTGGTCATTGCTGCTGCTCTCTTCACATACATCGCCCTACTGCTGGTACGAGCACAGTTTAACCTGTCCACATGAAGCACATGCACAGAAATCAAATATGATCGAGGATAAACAAAGAGAACAATGCTTTATTAGTTCACTTGAATGATGAAGTTTCCATATTTTTCTTGTTGGTAATTGTTACTCGAAGCAGCTTGTAACGTTTTTTGATGAATATCTAAACTTTGTTCAGGTCCTGGCAGTGTGTCTGCTCTCTGAGGGACAGAGGCTGTACCTCCACTGGAGCCACAAGGTAATACACACACACACACACACACACACACACACACACACACACACACACACAATCACACAATCACACACACACACACACACACAATCACACACACATACACACACGAGCAGTTTATACCTGATGGTGACGTCGGTCTCCAGTCCTTCTCCCCCAGCTTCCACTGCCTTCTCAAACGACATCATAGTATTCTCTGGAGCAAGCTACACACACACACTCCGCTTGTTGTCATTTGTATACCTTCTCGCCCTGATGTGTTTGTGTCAGACTGGCATCGTGGTGGCGTTGGTGTTCTCAGTCACAGCCACCGCCATCTTGTCCGACCTCTGGAGCAAAGAGTGGAAGACTCTCCTTCTCTCCCTGCAGGTAACCCTGACACGCCAGCCAATCACATGAGAGAATTTCAGGACTTTTTTCTGTTTTGAGTGAAAGGTCGTGCTGACATTGTGACCAATACCTTTCCTTCCTCTGCTTCTCTTTATCTGTTCATAACTTTATATATTCCCCTTTCTATCTTTAGGTGACGGCACCTTTCCTCCATGTGGCTGCAGTCTCCCTGATGGCCATTCTCTCATGGCCAATAGCTTTGCACTTCTTTCGCATGAACAAGAAAGGTAAGAAGGCTGATAAGTGTCTGTGGAAGTTAGGGGGGGCTTTGCAACAGTTGCAGCAGTTATAGATGCATCATATCAAACATGTGATGTATCCCAAAATAAATGGACCTGGAGACGAAAACAAGAACAAAAACCTCAATATAGCATTTCCAATATAGAAGTCAGGGTTTGCCCTGCGGCCCCCAACGCTTTCTACAGCAGGGTTGCAGGATGAGCCCCCCGCCCCGACATATGCCTAGCTTGTTTCTCTGATGGAATTGGAATTGGAAAGGGACAATTTGAGTCAGACTTTAAGTAGTCACACATAGTACACAGCACAGTAGAAATATGCACTCTGCATTAAACCTTTCTGGTAAAAGGAGCCCTTCAATTTACATCCAGACGTTCAATGACTGAAATCTTTCATCCAGTTAAAATATTTACTTTAATTTCTTTAAAATGTGGCTTAAAATAAAACCAGCTTCTGGCAGACGACAATGCTGATAATGTAACTCAAAATATATGATCTGTCTAGTCATTTTTAGATTTTTAGTTTTGAAAAGTGATGTGTTATGTACCTATTAAGATAAAAACATTATACTGGACTTTACTGCTTAAAAATGCTAACTGCATTTCGTTGTAGCAGTATTCTGTGCAATGACAATAATCCAATCTGATCTGATCTGATCTGATGTAAAGATATATCTTTAGAACCTGTTCACTCTGAGTCATTTTAAAAGCAAGTCAGAATAATATAGATCTAGCGCCCATCACAACCGCCAGCAGTAGAGCAGGGCAGAGCGTGCTGAACCTGGTCCTTTTGAAGGAATATATCCTGTCACTGAGAGGACCTGCTGAAGCTTTGCTGATATCAAATCTGCCCCTCAGCAACGTGACACACTTGTCTTGCGAGAATTACACAGCTGAAGACGTCCCTGCCATCCCTCTTCTCTCTCCACTTCCTCCTAACAGAAAATCAATGTCTCATTTTCTGCTGGCACTCTTCTCTTTGTCTCTCCGAGGTTTACTGTCTACCTTCTGATTCTGCTGTGCACATTTTCCTGCAATCTGTTTCCGTCTCTCTTTTTTATAGTTACACTTGGTTCATTTCTATCTAGCTGTTTTGATGCACATTTTCAATATAACTAACAGAATACAAATCTTGAGAGATTGCAGAGAGGGTTTTACTCTTGGCGTTAGTGGTAGTGGTTGCTGTATGTTTTGGTTACTAGGTTCAATCTCCTCTTCCTGTACATAGAACTGATGTGACCTTCTTGACACTAAAGACACAGAAGTGTAATATTTCCATTAGGGCTGAGCAACCCATGAAGATGTTATCAAAATCAGTGCAATGTCAAACAGGAGGAGCAATTTAAATGTATTTATTCATAATGTAGAAACAAATCCTATATTTATGCCCTGACTTTAATTTTAGCAATTTGTATTCCAGACCCTGGAGCTTCCTTCCATTATCTGACTGAAAAATCCCACGTGATATTTTCATTGATTAACAACCTGTAAACAGCGACAAGCTAAAAAGCTCACAAACAGCATTACCGACAGAAAGACACTTTCTACTCTTAAGATTCTGACATGTGGGCCAGTTGAGTGCTAGTTTCAGATGAGCGGGTGGGTCGAAATCCAGGACCTCTCAGTGAGGGAGACAGAGTAGATGCTTCCAGACCGATTTCGGAGTTGGAAATTCTTCAAGCTTTTTTTTTTTTTACCATACTGTGCTTATGCATACTTAAGACGCCAGCATTCTCTCATCATTCACTTTTTCCAGATGAATCCAGCACCAATAAAACTCTAAATCTCAGCCAACGACTCTGTCACATCCGGGCATGGCCCGGTGTTCCTGTTCGTGCAGCAGAACGGGGACAGCTGTGTTACATCCTGAGCTTTAGCAGATCACTCTCTCTTATCTCCTGCCAGGAGAGACCCTCAAGATGACTCAGCATCACTCTGATGACTCACCATGGCAACCAGGGACAGTAACCATGGTGACCAAAGAGACAAAAGAGATGCAGAAAATATAGAGTTCAAAGAAAATTCATGAGAAGACAGTGAGACAGGAAGTGTTGAATACAGTTGGTTAGCTGTGTGAAGAGTAATCTTCATTGGTCCTCTCTGGGCATACTAATGCGAAGGCAGATCTTTTAGATCAATTTGATAGGTTTCATTCAGTGTGGGAATAGCACTGGTTCACACTGTTTTAGGGATTAAAGCAGATGCTGTACATGCTAAATAAGCTAAGAAATATAGCATCTGAATTGAACAGAATGTTTTACCTCATCCAAAATCTCCAGTTGCATGTGCTTAATCTGCAGAATATCTCCTTTAAGAAAACCCCCCTAACAAAGCCTTAATATTGCTGAGCTTTATGGGTTTAACTTCTTTCATCAGTGATTGTGCTAACAGGCCAAATAGAGTAACCTGTCGATTGAATACACAAAAGACATTTCTTCATAGAGTTAAGTAATCACTGTGATCTGTGTCGTATGTACACATTTCTTAAAGAAAATGAATTCCAAGTTTTGATTCAACAATAATCTTGAAAATATATGTTACTTCCTGATGGAAAAGCGGGAGAACATGGATGGATATATACAGTGGGGCAAAAAAGTATTTAGTCAGCCACCAATTGTGCAAGTTCCCCCATTTAAAAAGATGAGAGAGGCCTGTCATTTTTATCATAGGTATACCTCAACTATGAGAGACAGAATGAGAAAAGAAATCCAGAAAATCACATTGTAGGATTTTTAATGAATTTATTTTCAAATGATTGTGGAAAATAAGTATTTGGTCAATAACAAAAGTTCATCTCAATACTGGAGACTGGCTAGGCCACTCCAGGACCTTGAAATGCTTCTTACGAAGCCACTCCTTCGTTGCCCTGGCGGTGTGTTTGGGATCATTGTCATGCTGAAAGACCCAGCCACGCTTCATCTTCAGTGCCCTTGCTGATGGAAGGAGGTTTTCACTCAAAATCTCACGATACATGGCCCCATTCATTCTTTCCTTTACACGGATCAGTCGTCCTGGTCCCTTTGCAGAAAAACAGCCCCAAAGCATGATGTTTCCACCCCCATGCTTCACAGTAGGTATGGTGTTCTTTGGATGCAACTCTGCATTCTTTCTCCTCCAAACACGACGAGTTGAGTTTTTACCAAAAAGTTCTATTTTGGTTTCATCTGGCCATATGACATTCTCCCAATCCTCTTCTGGATCATCCAAATGCCCTCTAGCAAACTTCAGACGGGCCTGGACATGTACTGGCTTAAGCAGGGGGACACGTCTGGAACTGCAGGATTTAAGTCCCTGGCGGCGTAGTGTGTTACTGATGGTAGCCTCTGTTACTTTGGTCCCAGCTCTCTGCAGGTCATTCACTAGGTCCCCCCGTGTGGTTCTGGGATTTTTGCTCACCGTTCTTGTGATCATTTTGACCCCACGGGGTGAGATCTTGCGTTGAGCCCGAGATCGAGGGAGATTAGCAGTGGTCTTGTATGTCTTCCATTTTCTAATAATTGCTCCCACAGTTGATTTCTTCACACCAAGCTGCTTACCTATTGCAGATTCAGTTTTCCCAGCCTGGTGCAGGTCTACAATTTTGTCTCTGGTCTCCTTTGACAGCTCTTTGGTCTTGGCCATAGTGGAGTTTGGAGTATGACTGTTTGAGGTTGTGGACAGGTGTCTTTTATACTGATAACGAGTTCAAAAAGGTGCCATTAATACAGGTAATGAGTGGAGGACAGAGGAGCCTCTTAAAGAAGAAGTTACAGGTCTGTGAGAGCCAGAAATCTTGCTTGTTTGTAGGTGACCAAATACTTATTTTACCGAGGAATTTACCAATTAATTCATTAAAAATCCTACAATGTGATTTCCTGGATTTTGTTTTCTCATTCTGTCTCTCATAGTTGAGGTATACCTATGATGAAAATTACAGGCCTCTCTCATCTTTTTAAATGGGAGAACTTGCACAATTGGTGGCTGACTAAATACTTTTTTGCCCCACTGTATATATATGTTTTTTCATCCGTCTTGATATGTTGGATGAAATAAAACAAAAGGTGTCAATTGAAACATTTTATTTGTGTTAATAAGTGCATTCAGTCAGCTCAACGTGTGCTTTGTGTGTTGCTCAGTGCGTCAGGTGGCTGCTCTGGCTCTCTACCTGTCCGTGCTGTTCCCTCTCTACCTGGTTCCTCTGGGGATGTACTCGCCCTGCATCAAAGAGGCGGGAACGCTGGGACCCACACCCACACTCATCGGACACAGAGGAGCTCCCATGGTCAGCACTACGTCATTCCGTTTAAACTCTGTGTTTCCTGACCATCAATCTGAAGGCTGAAGATATATATTGTTTTTTTTCCCTCTCTGGAAACCATTCTGTCTCGTGTGTGTGTGTGTGTGTGTGTGTGTGTGTGTGTGTGTGTGTGTGTGTGTGTGGGTGTGTGTGTGTGTGGGTGTGGGTGTGTGTGTGTAGCTTGCTCCAGAGAATACTATGATGTCGTTTGAGAAGGCAGTGGAAGCTGGGGGAGAAGGACTGGAGACCGACGTCACCATCAGGTATAAACTGCTCGTGTGTGTATGTGTGTGTGTGTGTGTGTGTGTGTGTGTGTGTGTGTGTGTGTGTGTGTGTGTGTGTGTGTGTGTGTGTGTGTGTGTGTGTGTGATTGTGTGTATGTGTGTGTGTGTGTGTGATTGTGTATGTGTGTGTGTGATTGTGTATGTGTGTGTGTGTGTGTGTGTGTGTGTGTGTGTGTGTGTGTGTGTGTGTGTGTGTGCATGTGATTGTGTGTGTGATTGTGATTGTGTGTGTGTGTGTGTGTGTGTATAATTGTGTATGTGTGTGTGTGTGTGTGTGTGTGTGTGTGTGTGTGTGATTGTGTGTGTGTGTGTGAGTGATTGTGTATGTGTGTGTGTGATTGTGTGTGTGTGATTGTGTGTGTGTGTGTGTGTGTGTGTGTGTGTGTGTGTGTGTGTGTGATTGTGTGTGTGTGTGTGTGTGTGTGTGTGTGTGTGTGTGTGTGTGTACATGAATGATAGTGGCGAGTTGACAGTTCCCGTGTGATTAAACTGCCAGGGGTGTGTGTGTGTGTGTGTGTGTGTGTGTGTGAGCGTGTATTTATGGGAATGTAAATAACTGATATAACTGGGTTATTAATTAAGGTGACGGCTCAGACTGCCTATGTGTGCGTTTGCTCATAAATAATCTGGATGTCTTTATGAGAGCCAGTCTTAATGGTTCTGCAGCTCCTCCTCCCTGTTCTTCTTCTCTCAGTAATATTCAGCATGGGATCACTCATCACTCTCTCTGTGTCATCCTCTGTTCCTCTCTGTAGTTATGATGGCGTTCCCTTCCTGATGCACGACTCCACTCTGAAGAGAACCACCAACATCGCTGAGGTCTTCCAAAACCGAACACACCTCGACGCCTCCATGTTCACCTGGGCCGAACTCCAGCAGCTGAATGCTGGCAGCTGGTTCTTATTGGTAAGACTCTCTCACACACACACACACACACACACACACACACACACACACACACACACACACACACACACACACACACACACACACACACACACACACACACACACACATGGTTAGCAGTCCAACCGTACTGTTGATAACAGTTGACATCAAGTCATGTTTTCAGGATGTATTTTTTATATTAGTAATAACATGTTCTGTGTATTTTCAAAATAATCCAAATAAAAACAGCTGGATTTCTATGAATTGTCGGAATGACTAAGCATCTTTTCTTCAACATGACTCTGCTCCAAACCCCCTCTCTGACAGAGGGACCCCTTCGGCACCGTGTCCTCTCTGTCTGAGCTGGACTGCTCCCGGGCCCAGAACCAGTCTATTCCCAGCCTGGCCCAGTTCCTGGAGGTAGCGGCCCGTAGCGGCAGACTAGTGCTGTTTGACCTGCACAGGCCACCGTATGGACATCCCTTCCATCAGTCATACATCAACACCACCCTGCAGGTGGTGCAGGCCCACATCAATTCCTCAAAGGTAACTGTCAGAGGGCTGTATGGAGAACGTTTTCAGTTGAAAGCCTACAGAAAATATAACTATATATACTGTATATTAAATAATAAATAATATATATATAATGTTTTTGTTGTTACTCTAATGACTTGAACTCAGTGCAGAAGGAGCTCCATCATATTCATGTGTGAGGACGCTAGACCCAATAGGTGCCGTTTCATTGCAGTGAGAGACTTTCATTCAGATTGATCTCACGGTTAGATTCATTATAACTATATATTCTGTATATTAAATAATAAATAATATATATATAATGTTTTTGTTGTTACTCTAATGACTACCGTTTCTGTACAAACTGATGTCAAAGTGTTGATCCCAAAGAGATGCATTCATATTGTGGCTCTGCTGATACTTATAGAAACATACATTAGGAAAACAAATCTTTACAACTTTTTGTTTACCAAATGTCTTGGTTAAAACAAACATTTAGTTGGACATTTTAAACAAGTGATCTGATGGGAATGGAGATTAAAGTGATAGCTTCTTTCTTCTGATCTGCTCCAGATAAGACACTGTTGGATCTACACAAACACTGATCTTAGGGCTGTATTACAGAGTGGTGGGGGTGCAGCCCTAAGAGAGGGGGACGAATGCAGAACAGTACACATAAGGATCATGATTTAAATTGTTTGATGTCGACTTGATTCCATTAAATCCACGCAGATCCTCAGAATCAGCTGAGGACGTCTCTGATGTGACATCCTCAAGAGGAGTTTTCACTCCTTCATTTACTAATTATCGCTAGTGATGACAAGTGTGTGTGTGTGTGTGTGTGTGTGTGTGTGTGTGTGTGTGTGTGTGTGTGTGTGTGTGTGTGTGTGTGTGTGTGTGTGTGTGTGTGTGTGTGTGTGTGTGTGTGTGTGTGTGTGTGTGTGTGTGTGTGTAGGTGCTGTGGCTGCCATCTGAGGACAGGGAGCAGGTCCATGCTGTGGATCCAGAGCTGCAGCAGACCTCTGGAGAGAAAGCTTCCATTCATGAACTGACAGTGGGCCACATCACCAGACTGAACCTGCACTACAGCACCATGTCCCAACAACAGTTCAGGTACACACACACACACACACACACACACACACACACACACACACACACACACACACACACACACACACACACACACACACACACACACACACACACACACACACACACACACACAGTTTTAAATCTTGGTGAGTGTTGTATTCGTGTACTTTAACAACATTCCATGCAAAATATGCCTCAAGCCTTTCACAAAATTGGTTTAAAAATATTTTGACCTGAATTGTATGAATTTATGAACTCTTGGAATGAACATCAGTCAGAAACATTTCCACTGACAGAAAGGGCAGGTTGGTGAGAAGTTGTTGGAAGAAGAGAAATGAGAGCAGAGAGAAAATACCTGGTTAAAAAAAAAACGATTCAGTAGAGAGAATTGCATTTTGGGAGGAGAAGCAGTGGAAGGTACATACAGGGTGCAGGGGGGGGGGGGTTACATAATGGGAGGCTGATGGGGAGTGTGGTACAAGAGCACATAACCACAAGTGGGAGAATCATAAAGGCCAGACAGATGGTGGAGTGACTCACACTGACAGTCTTCACACAGTCCTCTGAAATACCTGTCCTGGTGCTGCTCGTTCCTCTCCTGATCATGAAGCATAGAAGTATCAGCTCTGATGGCTCCATGTGTTAGTCACCAGCTGAGATGCCTGGTTGGATGAGTCATGTTGTGACAGTATGTGGTAAGATGGGGGGCATCCAGAGCTCGTATTTACATCATTAGCTCTTTGTGAATACCATAATTAGCTCTATGATTATTATAATTAGAACATTTTGTTAACATGGTGTTTTTTCAAAGTCCAACTGTACAGTAGTTTCCTGATAATCATAAAAGTTATTCTCTGTCTCTGGACTGTGTATCACTCGCAGAGTTGGGAATCATTCCACACGTTTTATTACTTTTAGGTTACTTTCACACAGTAGATAGCAGATTATCAACAATGCTGAAACCTTTTTGGTGTCATTATTAGACACAATACATTAAAAAACTCAAAGCACTGAATTTTGACAAAGACAATGACTAGTATTTATAGTTTTTCGTCTCAAAACAACCAATGATGATGCAGTTTTTTTGTCAAATGTTATCAGAGTGAGAATGGGTTTTATTATATTAGGTTTACACATATTAGGGATTTGCTTTGTGGTGCATACAGAGACACAGAAACAAAATACATGGCAAAACAAAATCTAATAAAAATAGGACTGTTGTGACAGCTGTTTAAAAAACAATTTAAAGTCTATTACATCAAATTAACAATATTTACATTTGAATAATACTATATACTGCTGTATAAAAGGTGCCACTGCTGGCCTCATATGACTTTTTTTAATCAATTAGTTAATCTGTATCTGAGGTATAGTTTTAGAAGGAGTTGGTGCATTCCTAACTTCAACAAAATAACTCTCAGAATGTTCCCTGTAAAAGCAGGGAGATGCCTTATACTATTGTATACTCTGTTGTATATTGAACATAGCATTATTTTATAAGAAGACGTTGCAATTGAAAATGTCCATAAAGACGGAAAGACTGAAACCTGTTGACACATACAGCACACTTCAGCTTTAATTTAAGGAGTTCTACCTCAGTGTTTGCAAAACAGATTTAGTTTCCTTTGCTTGCTGATGAAGCATTCAGCTGATCCCTTTGCACCATTTGAACAAACTGTTGAACTGACCCTCAGAAATAATAACAAGTTTATATAACTCCTGGAGATTATACAACTCAGGGTTGTGTAACCTGCCAGAGAAACACTCTCAGCTCTGAAGTTCCCCTCCACAGAACATTCATGTCTTTCATCTCTCTCGCTCTCTCTCTCTCTCGCTCTCTCGCTCTCTCTCTCCCTCCCTCTCTGTGTCTACCTTCACAGGTGATCCTCAGAATTTCAAAGGACATTCATTGCCATTATACAAGAACAATGAAAAGAGAAAAAGCTTCTCCTTTTTAAGGTGCCATCAAAACAGAGTAGACTACATACGACAAAATAAAGTGCATGAAATACTTCGTTATTCAAATTCAAACTGTCAGGGATAGTGAGTGAGTGTGTGTGTGTGTGTGAATATAATAGGGCCATTATGATTAATTATAGCACCCTGAGAGACTGAGGAATGCACTCCTGTGGTTCAGTACACATTAAAGTTCCACTGTTATCTCCTGTCTCACAACACAGCCAGGCATTGAGTGTTAATGGACGTTAAATTATATAAGCCTCTTATCTTGGGGCCAAAACGATTTCACATGTCAATAATACATTTGGTCTTCAGTCTAATAATGGTATTTTTTTCCAAAGAGCTTAGACTGAAAGAAAGAGGGCTACCATCGATAAAACATCACTTCAACACCTGATCCTTACATTTCAACCGTTTTGTAAATAAAAAACGGTTATGTCAAAGAGAAACCAGCTGACTTTGCCCCCCCCCATCTCCTCAGTAAATACCAGTCGGTGAACATCAGCACCAACCTGTATGTGATCAGTCAGCCGTGGCTCTACACTCTGGCCTGGTGTGCCGGAGCTCAGTCTGTCACCACCAACTCCATCCACATCCTGTCCAGCATCACCAAGCCGCTCTTCCTCATGGTGAGGAGCGCTTTGTTAAATATTCTCTTCCTGCTTCATGTCATATTTCCTCAAGGCTTGTTTCTTTGGCTGCACGGCCACTTGTGTAATTTCATTGAAATCAGGATGTTGTTTTGCAATTGCATGAAGGCTATGCTGTGATGATGAATCAGTCTTTAACACACAGACACAATAATATAAAGTCCTCTGAAATACAAACATAGATAAGAACATTTGAAATAGAATAATGATGATGTAATGTGATGAGACCTTTGTTTATACATTTTAAGCCATTCATTAAACTTACATACAAGTAGACTACACAATGGTGAGAAACACAGGCCTACTTTTGCAGCCTTTTCACATGCTGATTGTTTTTTATTCATTTTCCGTTTGATTTACTCACCAGGATGTAGTCTTAACTGTCAGGGGACAGTCATAGAATACACATTCTAAGAATGTTTTGTAATAGGAATTCTGCTGAATATGGTCCCTGGACTGCTTCTAACACTAAGCCTGTGGAGGGTTTGAGAAGAGCACTTATGCATCTATATTTTTGAGGTATAGAACTTGCTCAGATCCGCTGTGTAGTCAGGTAGGAACGCATCAGTCTCTGCGGCAACGTGCGTGTTGGAAGATTTTTCAGTCTGTAGCCTTTTTTTGTAACACTGACAATCTCTCAACACCTACATGTCTAACTTTACTCTAAGTATCTTAGCCCAACACTTTGTGGTCAATAACATAAATAATGATCTTCATGTTCACTGTTCCATAACCCACCCTCCCTCTCTCCAGACTCAGGAGGAGTACAGTCTGATGTGGATCCTGACTGACGCTGTGTCTGCCCTACTCATCACTGCAGTGTTCATATTCCATTGGTGCGTACACACACACACACACACACACACACACACACACACACACACACACACACACACACACACACACACACACACACACACACACACACACACACTTGTCATCACTAGCGATAATTAGTAAATGAAGGAGTGAAAACTCCTCTTGAGGATGTCACATCAGAGACTTCCTCAGCTGATTCTGAGGATCTGCGTGGATTTAATGGAATCAAGTCGACATCAAACAATTTAAATCATGATCCTTATGTGTACTGTTCTGCATTCGTCCCCCTCTCTTAGGGCTGCACCCCCACCACTCTGTAATACAGCCCTAAGATCAGTGTTTGTGTAGATCCAACAGTGTCTTATCTGGAGCAGATCAGAAGAAAGAAGCTATCACTTTAATCTCCATTCCCATCAGATCACTTGTTTAAAATGTCCAACTAAATGTTTGTTTTAACCAAGACATTTGGTAAACAAAAAGTTGTAAAGATTTGTTTTCCTAATGTATGTTTCTATAAGTATCAGCAGAGCCACAATATGAATGCATCTCTTTGGGATCAACACTTTGACATCAGTTTGTACAGAAACGGTAGTCATTAGAGTAACAACAAAAACATTATATATATATTATTTATTATTTAATATACAGAATATATAGTTATAATGAATCTAACCGTGAGATCAATCTGAATGAAAGTCTCTCACTGCAATGAAACGGCACCTATTGGGTCTAGCGTCCTCACACATGAATATGATGGAGCTCAAACCTTCCTGGGGGGTAGAATAAAGTTCTGTGAAGAGGACAGGTGTCTATCCAGAGAGCTCCTTATCATTCAGGTATCTGAGCTGAGAGATACAGGGAGCCCGTCTGATGTGGCCCTGCCAGCTTTCACTCGCCGTACTTCAGAGAATATATTATCCCACTTCCTGACAAGCTAGTGTGACATTTGTTTGTTTGATTTGATCCCAGTACACTATAGCTTCAAAGCCCTTACAGCCTCTTGAAGACAGTACAGCTAAACCCAGCCTTCAGAGTGACTCTCCATAACAACTACAAACACCTTTGCCTTCTGACATAGTCCAAACACTTTTTATACAATTTGGATCTTTTTAAACCCAACCTGGGCTTTGGACTGAGGATATGAAAGGAGAATGCAGTGTGGATGTCAGAGAGAGCAGTGAGGGATGGGTATCTCCATCCTTCTGTTGGTTTATTCTTGCTTTATTGTTGGGTATTGCATCATGTTTTCAATAGTGGTCGCTTTCTCCTTCTTTTTATACCTATGCTTTGGTCAATAATAAGCTGGACCCCTCACACACACACACACACACACACACACACACACACACACACACACACCCACACACACACGCACACACACACACACACACACACGCACACACAGATGAAAGCAGTAACAGTGGTGCATGTGGCAGCTCAAAGCACTTTGGTGAACACAGAGACACACCTGGTTATCGCCTGCTGCGCTGATCTCTCTTTGGTGTGTGTGTGTGTTTGTGTGTGTGTCTCAGGTGGAGAGAGAGAGGCCTGCCCTGGTCCGGCGGCCGTCAGACTCATGAGAACGGACCGTACAGCAAGTTCAGGACAGGTGTGTATTTCTCTTTACAGTGTCACTTTGGTTCATGTAACACACACTCAGTCTACTCAGTATCAGTTTCATTCCTGCTGATCAGTACCCTCTGTACTGCTTTGTGAGGCTTTGTGCAGCAGTTCCTCTTCATTAAAAGAGGACATATCTTATCTGGCCATCCACGCCAATCACCATCCCTCCTGAGTGTAAGAGCTTAAAAACAAACATGGCCCCCAGCTACCCTGACCATCTGGACTGCAAACAGGGATGAAGCTGGTTCTGATGAACATGTGTGGAACAGCAGAGACGTTCTTTATGATTCAATCCTTGCATGCAGTCATCGCCTGCTGTGTGTGTCTGTGTGTCTGTGTGTGTGTGTGTGTGTGTGTGTGTGTGTGTGTGTGTGTGTGTGTGTGTGTGTGTTAGACTCTTCAGAGGTCATCTGTTTTCGCTGGAACCCCCTCCACTCTGACCCCCCTGCTGGAGCCCTCGTCTCCCTCCCTCTGGTCTTCAACCCTTGACCTCCTGCATGACCCCTGCATGTCCCTCTGCATGTCCGCCTCAGGGGAACCTTTTATAAACATTTTCTGAAGTGTACCAGCTGCTCTGCTCACTGTAGGAGCAGAGGAGGGTAGCTAAAACTGTTGTAGGAAACCCCTCCATGAGTGAGGACCTACAGTTACCCCCCCCCACAGTGTATGAAGCTTGGAGATAATCCCTTACCTCGTTCTTTTTGTCTTTGCGTGGTTGGTCCATACAGTAGATGCAGTCTGTCCTGCTCATGCTTGTTTACTTATGTTTCCTGTGCACCCTCTCTCCCCCCTATATTACCCACAGTGCTCCTTGACATGTGAAGGTATGAACTATAAACCCTGTGACTGTTTGCAGAGCTGAGTGACGTGTGGTCCATTTCCAGCGTCAGCGTCCGGCCGGACCTACGGAGCGCTCCCAGTTCACCCAGTAACCCCCACCTGCCCACCATCACTGAGGAGTGAGTGGGGGGGGGGTAGAGAGACAGAGAGAGGAAGGTACAGACACTGAGAGATGGAAGGAAAGAGAGAGGAATGAAAAGCTTAAAAATAACGTCCTGATAAGCAGCCATCCCATCCCATCCCCCCCCCCCACTGCATCCAGTTGTTCAGAGGGCGGGCAGCATGCTGGAAGGAAACATTTACATCTGTCACTATTTTTAACTGAGCCATACAAGCTCAGCGACAGAGGGACCAAGACCAGAAGACAGGACCCTGGTGAGGAAGACTCAGAGGCAGCCTCTCGATCTCCTCTTCCTCTCATCCTCTCAGTCTGTGGGCCGCCGGCTGATCAGGCAGTAGGGAAGCAGTAGACCCCCACCCCCCCAGTGTCTGCAGCATCACCCATAGAGGCCACTACACAGCCTGGACAGGGAGTACAGCTGGACTCAGAGTCTGATGCTTTACAACATGCTCATCACTCCACAGCACCGCACGAAACTCAAAGAAAGAAGAAACCAATGAACACACACTGCTGTAGTAACAAACCAGTCGCTCTGTCTGTCTCGTGGTTCTAGTCAAAAGAAAACCAAATGTTTGGAGCAGAGAGCCCAGGGAGAAGTTGGAGGAGTGGTGAAGTGAATCTATGGAAAGAGGACACGCTTTGTTTCAGCTGCATCAGAACCAACCCTGAACCTGTCTGATGTTCTGAGGGGAGGGGGGGGGGCAGTCTATGAGCTGACGGAGTGAATGTAACCCAGAGGCTTGAGAAGGTATTGTTAATATCTATTTATCTTTTGTATTAGAGTGAATGTATTATAAAGCAGGCCATGTGTCTCGATAGCATGTGGGGAATGTTCTGGCAGGGATTCTGCCAGTTTGGCTTCATGTTTGTTCCAAACCATCATTAGCTGCTCCAAATAAAGATAAAGATGCTTTGGAGAAACCAGACCCTGGTACTTGTTTAAAGAGGCCATGAATGCAGCATCTGCTTTCCCTGGAATATACGCGATCCTATGACTCTGTAGTCCGTCTGTGCTGTGTTGTCCTGACTTCAGCTGACTTTGAGATTTGTTTTAACTTTATATGTGTGGAATCCGAGAGGTTAGGATCCTTCATTTCTGCACAGTGTTGAAGCTAAGGAACGGCTGTGTGCAGTTAGTGCCATTAACCTGCCGTCTGGATCCACACGCTCACCCTCAGTCTTTACTGGGTGAGTATTGGACTTACGTTTAGGGATAAAGCTGGATTTTGACACGTCTTAGTCCTGCAGTCAGAATTTTGAAGTCAATAACAGTCAGTCCAGTGCAGAGTTAATATCTTTCAAACTGCAAACACAAACTGTGTGGTATTGTAAGATGAATCAGTGGTTAGCACATCCTGTCTTTGTGTTCCTGTTGAATATACAAGCATTCTGGCTGCGATCACTATAGCTGCAGAGATTATTCTATGGAATATACTGTATATTAGTTTTAATAAGGCCGGTCTGGGTTTCCTCTGAAGATGCTTTGGATTTTGGGCTTGCATGTTTTGGATTCATCCAGCTTTTGTTTTTAGATGCTTTTTGAAAGTGATGCTTCGAGAGATTCTCTTTGTGATGGCGAGTCCTCCGTCGATCCCAACAACCATAGGAACTTTTTCAAATTTCTCATAACAGCTAAAAAAGTGCCAGCCCAGGGTTTGATGATCGCAGGCTGGGAGCAGGGCCATGGATTCAGAGCTCCTGTTCTCTGATCCATGTGTCAAACCTCTGCAGTATCATCAGTGCTCCACTCTTCACTATATGAGAGTTTTCAGTGAGCTGCTGCATGAACTCATTGGCTTGTTTCTTGGCTAAACTTCAGAGCACGGCCTCGTTTGATTATTCTACAACAGCCATCCATCAGCAGTCCAGCTGCTCTGCTGTCTTTATGCTTGTAGATTAAGATATATTTTTTACAGGGTGTGTTCCAGTTTAGTACCAACAACAATTGAATTATTTATAAGAGTTATGAATTCCCCCCCTGAGCTGTGTGTCAGTTCAGCTGTGTGAGTGGAGTGGATGAAGGTTGATGGTTTGACGCTGGAAGGGTAGGCTTCATGTGTTCATGTGATGCTGAACGTGAACAGAGAAGTCAAGAGATATTTCAGGCTGAACAAAAATCAGATCTTCTGAAACAAAGAGTCAGGAAGTGCAAGGATCAACTATCCACACCTCTAAGTCATTGTCTCTGAACATGACCTGCAGGGATGCAGCTAAACAGAACCTTATTTTAGTCCAGAGGCTTTTCTTTCAAATGATTCAATCCCTGTAGCGTTTCTCATCTTGTGCTGCACTGAACGGCTACTTTTGGTTGTATTTTCTAGAAGCGTTTCCACGTTTACGTTTCTTTTTTTACTGTGACTGTTCTCTGAATGTAATGCTGCTGTCATCTTATATTAAACCCTGAGAGGTCTGTGTTGGAGCTCTGTCTGTGCTGTGCTTTGCATTCACATGTGTTCTTTATGAAGACACCAACAACTTACATTTCATTCATAATGTTCAAAACATTTCTCAAGTCATTACATCCTCCAAAATATATATTAGCAATTATATATTCAAATGAAATGAACACAAGAATAATAAGTATTAAATACGTGGGGATGACAAAGATAGAATGAATTGACTGAAATGGAAATAAAACCAAACTTAAGCTGGAGGAAATGCTGCTCCTGATAAACCCAAGATATGAAGCACCTCAACATATTATGGTATACCTGACTATTTCTGACATACTAAAGTAAGACATCTGTGTCACACTTTAATGACATTCTATATCATGAGTGATTTCTGTCATTTGCTATGATTTTCTGTGACCTTTATGTGACATAGTATGACATTTTAATGGAATGCTATATAATGACATACTTTTCTATGACTTATTTTACACCACACAGGACATGATTTATTTTATGGCTTTTTCTTTGCATTCTATACGTACTGTATTTAACACACTTTAATGACTAGTATACACTTTAGTAGTACTTTGAAATCACACAGTATTCTGTGGCGTTCCTTTACATCACACATTTATAAGTAACTTATGACTATTTCAGACTTTCCTTTTTTGACATTCATGACAATGACTTTCATTTTTATTCACTTCTCATGACTGTTTTTTTTTGCTTACTATTCTATCATATTTATGGTTACATTTTATGGCATTATATTCTATGACTTCATAACATGCTGTACTATGAAATCTTTAATGCATAGTCATCTATAATTGTTGTGCTGTATTATGATATTTCTAGTGAAATACTATAACTTTTGTCATACTTTTTTTTTACAAACTATTGCATACCTTTTTTATGAAATACTAAAACAGTAACTTTTAGGAATACTGTACTATGAGTCATTTCAGATACATTACTGACATTGGCCTCATTTTGTATGAGATATTAAATACTTAGATGAGTTTTTTTCACCAACAAAATATACTCAGATTTTTTTCTCACATGCTCTACTGAGACTGTTTAGTTATATACTTAACTACGATATTCATGTGAATTATTTACGGCATACTTTTTTTAGTACTTATATAATATGCAAACTATTTCTGCTACAGCAGAGCTTTGAGTCGCACCACAGAAGAGCATTGTGGGATACTGAGCAGAAATCCGGTCTGTACCCCAACAGAAGGAAAAAGCTGCCAGTTTTGAATGCAGCTATAGGTTAGTTGAGATATATAATGCACAATGTTTCTCTGGTTCTGCAACAGATGTTCTATTTACATGCCCAGGTGAGTGTCTCACTTCACTTAGTGTCTCTTTTGAACAGGATCCCTGGGATCAAGGAAGTGTCTAAAGATTTCTTTAATGAACTGAACGGAACATAAACTCTGCAATTCTTTGATGTGAATGTCGTGGTTGATCATGACTGAAACATACACAGTTCAGCCCTGGTCTGGGACGTGTTATCTTTGTTATTATTCTTTTAAGGTGGTGTTAAATGTTACACAGCCAGTGGTGGAAGATATGTGAAGAACACTTTATTGATAATGATTTTCCTACTCTTCAGCATTTTAGTTTCTAAGTAAAAAAGACAATTTGAGGCACCTGTGCTGAACAAAAAAATGGAATGTGAAAATATCCTTTACAACAAAAAGAAGGAAACTCCAGCTGTTGATGCGTCTGCAAACTAAAAGCATTTATTAAGAACATGACATTTGGAATGACAGTAAAAAAAAAGCTTGTTATTGGACCTTGAGTTTGGGGTATTTTTTCAAACTACAGGAATGTTACAAAAACAGCAGCTGCACTCCACAGGAATTCTGGGTAATGCAGTCCCAACAGAAATAGAGCGATAATTAAGGCATGAAATGTAAAACTAAAGCTGATACTAATCTACAATATTAAACAAAAACGCTGTAAACGTATATCACATACATGAAATAAGAATTAAAAAACTGATCCCCACTTTGAACTGCCACACAGTAACGGCCTTACAGTGGAGCTATGGGCGAGGGCTCAGACCCCTACAGTGTGTTGGTGGGCTCAGACAGTCTTAACTAAAGGCTTCAGGACCCTTAACCTCAGTCCAGTTACACTGTTTGGTTCTGAGGCCAGAGAAACGTTTTTCTACAGAGAACAGACTCAACAATTCTACTTCGTTATTTTGAGATGCACAAGTCTGGGAAGGTCCGTAAAGCTCCTATTCATTACACACACTCACACACACAAAACACATACACCATACTCTGATGGAAGAAAACGTTCATATTTTTAACTCCTCATTCCTGACATGTGTTTAGCTGAAGGCTAATGTTAGCATGCTAAGTCCTGGAGTAGAGCCAGGGTTTCTGCACTTTGAAATCAAATGTTAGACTTTGAACACAAAGAATTTAATTAAATAACGTTTTCACAAACATATCTTAATACACTTAGACAGCTTTAAAAAACATTGGACAACAATGCCTACAATTATTATTAAGTATTTACATTAGTGTCACATTTCTATCATGTCTCATCTGTATATGATAAACAATAATTCATGGTCATTTCCTTCGTGAACAAAAGCATAATATGGATGGATTGACTTTAAAATAGTTTGAGTTTTTCTAAACTCGGCACTTCCTGGATACTGTATTACAGCGGTTTCACTTGTAGTTTATAAATCTATAAATTATAATAACAGATACAGTCCCCCACAGGTTCAAAAATCCAGGCAGGGAACGTCAGAGTGTGTTTTAAGGAGTTTTCAGACAGTTTGGATGTTCAGAGGTAGTCGTCCTCGCTGGACTCCTCCTCTTCCTCAGGGGGTCTGTACAGGTGGTAATTGCTGGGGCCCTCGCCGGGGTCCTCGCTGCTGGAAGACCAACTATCTTCTGTGAGCTTGGACTCTGCCGAGCTGACAGACGGACTGCGGCTCATCCTCCACAGCTGGTGGGCAAAGGTCCGCCCCCAGCTGCAGTGCTGGCCAATAGGGCGCAGGAGCCGGACGAGCTCGGCAGCTTCCTGCCAGTAAGAAGTTCACTTGCTGTGGCCCCGCCCCGGGCGCTGCCGGTTCATGGTGGTCAGCATCTGACTGATGTAGGAGGTCAGCAGGTCGTCCATCTTGTAGCCCTGCAGGGGAAATGAACACACACGCACACACACACACACACACACACACACACACACACACACACACACACACACACACACACACACACACACACACACACACACACACACACACACACACACACACACACCCCCCTTGAAGATGCACAGTTCAAAGTTTCAGAACAGTTTAATTGAACTTTGATATTGAAGTGTTTCAACAACAAGGAGGCAGCCCGTCTGAATACAGCAAGTAGCCGCCCATCACTGGAAGAAGTGGAATGTATTTCTTCATGCTGGCTGCTCCTCCAGCTGTACCTTCAGGCTCATACCCTAATTTCTGCTGTTATTTAAATAAAAGTGTATGTGTGTGTGTGTGTGTGTGTGTGTGTGTGTGTGTGTGTGTGTGTGTGTGTGTGTGTGTGTGTGTGTGTGTGTGTGTGTGTGTTGCTGCCACCCACCAGCGAGGTCTCACATAGCAGCTTGCTTCCTCTGACCAGGTTGCCGATGGTGATGTGGAAGTAGGTGTTCCCACTGCTCCAGTTGGAGATCTTGGTGAAAGGATGAGTGGTGAGGATGTCCTGCACACACACACACACACACACACACACACACACACACACACACACACACACACACACACACACACACACACACACACACACACACACACACACACAGGGGTGTTATTTACAATGTAATTCATATAGCCTCGTTGCACGGTAACCGTAAATTCTACTTCCGCTGTTACTGTATGCGCTTCTAAACTTCCGGTGTGATATCGGTGAACGTCAAACATGGCGAGTTTCTACACTAGATGCCTGCAGGATCTCCCAAACATTTCCATCTCAGATGTCCACCGACTTGTTCGGATGGGCAGTTCTACACCGAAGAGCAAACGTGATAAGGGATACAAAATGTACCTATCCAGTTATATCGACAATTATGAAGGTAAGTTGTAACTATGGCACAATATTATTGTAGCTACATAGCTAACATTAGCGCTTACATAGTGATATTACTGTGGTAATAGCTTTACTTACTTTTATAATTTAACGTGGTCTTTGCTCGACTTTTCAATGTTAGAAAGATATAAGATAATTGTTTTGTATAAAATAACATGTATGATGTTGAATTCCCACAGTTTCAAATAAAGATCCAGCAGGGAGAGTGAGCGTCAGGGCTGTTTGTTTCAGGTCGATGAGGAAAAACGATAAGCCTCACGACCTCAGAGTAGGGAGAAAAAGTGTCTTAACCTATGGTCTTAACTCATCTGTTCATGTCCAATTCTGGGGTATTTATGTGGCTAGATTTGGTAAGCTGTATGTAGACGAAAATAAGTGCAGTTAAAGACTGTTTAAGACCGTTTGTGGCAACACCGAGTAGTCGTGGTCAGTAGCTACAGCCGCGATTTCCATCTCGTTGTCAGAGACATCGGGACTCTCCACATCTGGCCGCGGGCGCCTCTCCCAAACACTCGATCTAGGTGCCGATAGCTCAAACCCGTTCCAAGAAAACAGAACAGGGACTGATCCCTTTTGGAGTTTTCTTAGTCCCCCGGCTGTCACGACAAAATCTGTGCTTTTAAAGTGCCTACTGCAGACCTTTGAATGTTTCGTCGGACTGAAATTATCCCTTCGGATTCTCCTCAGCCACTCGGCCCGTACCGCCGGGTCAACGGGAAATGAATGAAAGGAAAGTAGCTTATTGTACCTCGAAGAATTCGTACACTGAGGTACACAACAGTGCAGTGCCGATGTCCCCACCCTTTGAAAGGTCAGTCGTCTTTCTTTTATTGTGAACACACTCATTGTACACTTCTAAATAGTAAAAGCCGGTTACCGGTATCCAGCTGTCAAACGCTATCATAACACGGAAGTGTTCGACCGGAAGTTTAGACGCGCATACAAGTAACAGCGGAAGTAGAATTTACGGTTGCCGTGCAACGAGGCTATTACACAAATGTTTAAGAAAGAACAGCAGAATGCTTAAAAAGCTTCATTTTGGTTTAAAAAGACCAACTGTCCACCATAGACTGTATACATAATGGACGTAGTATCCGTGACGTCACTCATAGTTTCGTGAAGAGCCGTAATGAAGCTCAAAGTGGGCGACTCCCACCGTCGACATCTTCTCAGTCTACCTCCCGCCCCCTCCCGGCTAATCCAAATATGGACATAGGGTTGAAGCTACCAAGCTAGCGAAGGCTTCCAAGCTAGGCTACATGCTACCGTATGCTAGTCCCGGCGCTATCCCGCTAAAAGTCAACAGAGCACCTTGTGGTCTCGTTGCTCCCGGTTGCTGGGTCGTCTTACTCAAGGTAAGTTAACCTGAAACTATACAACAAAACTTGACATGAAGATCTATCTGTTATTGAGATTATACTGCACGAGTTTAAAAATGCTTCTTTCAAATATAGACGTAATTTGCAACACTGTATTTTGACCACAAATGTGGCCAGTGTTGCCGTGAATCAGCGTGACGTTAAAGTTTCATTTGAAACAGCATTTTAATTTTCACATGATTCAGTTCACCAGTCGTTTCTATGGAACACTCGTTTACAACGTTACTTTTAATACGTTTCATAAGCTAAGTTACATGTGATGGTAAATGAATTATTGATACTGGCTTGCATAGTCATTGTTATTATTGCTGCTTTAAGGAATTATACCAAACAAGACACATTATCAGTGCAGAGGCTGTTAGCGAAGCTAGCAGAGCAGGCGGCTAGCGGCTAGCGCTCACTGACGGCGCTAACCTGTCAATCAAAGCGACCACGTCCTTAATTATGCATAACTTTAAGACTTAATATAATTAAAACAGGAGAGTTATGTAGAAATTCACCCTCCTCACAGTTGTCATGAATAGGGAAATAAGCTGTAGAGACCAAAAGCAATTTTGTACCACGCTGTAAACATGTTTATTTCTGCTGTACTGGTACTGGTTCCTACACAAACACACACCTTGGTCTTGGGGTCGATGAGGCTGATTCCGTGCTTGTTGATGGCGATCAGCAGGATCTCTGGGAAGTTGGGCTCTGTGGTTTGCTGCAGACACAGACCGGTTCATGTTGGTATTACATTTTAATATCTTTTCCATCGGGACATCAAATGATCCCAGTACATAAAAACCCTTCACCTGTTCTGTGTGCAAAATGTTTTATTCAGAAAAGTAACTAAAGCTGTCAGACTGATATGTTTGTTTATTTACTGAAACATAAAACATGGTCGTATGAAAAGCTGAGCAGTAAACTGGAGGTGGCAGGTGAGACAGACAGGAAGTGACACACGCAGGTGTGTTTACCTTGACCTCAAAGAAGGCAGAGCCAAAGGTGGGCCACTTGAAGATGATCTTTAGGAACATTAGTTTGGCTTCCTCTCTCGATTTACCCGCCTGCTTGTTGAAGTACGCTACCACCGACTGTATGACACACACACACACACACACACACACACACACACACACACACACACACACACACACACACACACACACAGTATTAGTTACAGTACAAAAAATGTGATCTTTAATGACTTAATACAAAACGTGATACAGTTGACACACACCCAGCACATGGCTTTATTATGTTTTATTATGTTATTATATTTTTGTTTACATGATCTAAACATTGACAGTCACTCTACTTCCTAGAGTTTGGCATACTGCATTACTGACACAGTTTGATTAAAGGTGTTAAAAAGATAGCTTCGTCATTAGAGTTTCTGCTCGTTTACCCTCTTCCAGTCATCAGGGGACATCTGACGAATCAGATCCTGGGGAACCAGCTCCCGAAGCATCTTGGGAATTGTAGGAAAGTGGGATTTGTCATCTTCAAACTTCACACGGTAGATGAGAGCGGCGAGTTGAAACACCTCTTCTCGTGAACACTTATGGTAACCACGCAGGTACTTAGGCAGCTCCTAGATACAGGAAGAGCAGGACTATCATTATCTACAAAATATGATCAAAAGATTATTATTAGCGGTACACATATAAATAACTCGGTGTGTGATGTAAGAATAAAGATGAGTGAAGATGAGAGTGTTGCTGGGTGCTCAGCAGTTATTGTGTCCTCTCCCTCAGACCGACCTGGTAGTAGTGAAAGATGGAGTCGGCAAAGGAATCCTTCCCTGGAACTGTGTTGGTCCACAACTTCTTCATGAAGAACACCTGGTAGGTGAGGGAGGGGACGATGCCTGCACGGGGAGGGAGAAGTATCAGTGTCATATTAGTTTGATGGTTTTTAATAAAGGTTTTTTCAGCCTCTGTCATTAAGGCTACACTGTTTCAGACACTCTGCAGTGTGCATTTCAAGCAAACCCGAAAATAAACAACAAAAGTAATGACAACAACATCTCCCTCTAACAAACAGTGAAGTCTTCCTCTCTCCACAGACGGGGCTAGCAGCAAGGACTACCCACAGCGTTAATACCCTGTACCTCACATTGACTGGGGCCTGTCCAGCATGCAGTGTTAGTGACTGCTCAGGGGCCTGCCTATTTGTGGTAATAATAAACTTTATTTATAATAATAATAAACTTTATTTATATAGCACCTTTCATGCTTGACGCAAGTGCTTTACAGAGTATCACAATAAAAATGGAGGAAAATAAATAAAAACAAGATATGAACAAACAGAAAGAGTTATATCATACAACAATAAAACAGGAACAGTGATAACTAAGGTACTTCTAGAACCTTCAACCGAGAGCCATTACCACAGCAACAGGAGGTTTCGGGACAAACTAGGACACTCATGAATGATGGAGCGGTGAGAGACCAACCTTCTTTAGCTGGGCGAGATTTCTTGATCCAGTCCGTCAAATGTCGGACAAAGTCAAAGAAGAAATCTCCCTCTGGCACACTGATTACCTGCAGACACACATTTGAACAGTATATTATAGGTCCATATCTATAAAAACATGTCTGTGAAGTGTTTTGCTCAAAATACCAAACAGATCCCCCATTGTAGCATGCCTCATCCCCCTCTATTTCAGCCCTGTTCCTGAAGTGCTGATTCTGTGACTGTAGCTTTAAATTAACTAGCTGCTGCTGACCACGCCCCTTTGGAGCTGCTGCTGACCACGCCCCTTTGGAGCTGCTGGCCACGCCCCTTTGGAGCTGCTGCTGGCCACGCCCCTTTGGAGCATCATGATCTCTCTGAAGGGAGTTTTCTACCAGGAGAAACTCAGCTAAACGCTGCTGTGATTAAACGCCATATTATGTTCCAAACCACATCCAGCATTATTTCTGAAACAGTATGGAGCTCAAACGTTTCTCTCTCGGTTAACCACAAGGACAGGACCTTTATATTATTTGATATTACACACAGTCTCTCCAGTACAGTGTTAGTTAGCTCTGAGTGTTAGTGATGCTTGCTAATGTAAACGCAGACCATAATACTTCCAGAACAGAGAGGATTCAGCTCGCCGACTGTATATGGGGGACAATAGGTTGGGACGTGTCACGTGGGTAAAGTAGTGAAGTAAAGCCAGCTCAGATTCCCCTTATAACGTCATAAGGACAGCAAATCTGGATCAGCTCGTTTGTACCCCCGTTTTTAGAGATCTGGGTAAGAGCAAAAGAGACACTTTGTGAGTCTCCTTACACACCGAGGACATATTTATGTATAAAAGACAGCAAAAAGTGCATTTTGCATAATAGGGAACTTTAAATATGAATGATATTTAAAAACGTCATGTTCTTTGTATAAAGCACTGGATCAGATAGATGTTTTATAAAATAAGGTCGAAGAACATGAAATGAAGACATGACTAACCCTGAAAACATTTGAGGGTATCAGAGACAATACACAGAACTTTTCATGCCACAATACATCTCAACGTGTTCTTCTGAACCCCCGAGGATCTCTCCCTGACCTCTGACCTTGTCTGAGATCTTGACGAAAAGGCTGAAGCCCTCAGGAGATTTGAGCAGCAGTCTGGTGGAAATGTTCAGGCAGAAGTCCTTAGCTTTGGTGCTGGACTCCACCTCAAACGCCTGCGGGTCAAACACAGACAATCTCAGCTTTCAGAAGACCCTTTCCTACTCCAAATGTGTATTCCTATGTGTGTGTGTCCCACCTCATCTGTGTCGTCAGGGAAGTAGACTTTGTGGAAGATCTGCGTTGTCTTATGTTGGATGGCCTCCACTTCCACCAGATGAGGGGGGTACTTCCTGGATCCATTACTGTTATCATAATTATACATGGTGGTAAAAAGGCAGGGAAAACTACAGTCCAGAACAATATTGACCATAGAATAGAATAGTTAAAAGTGTACTAAAGTAAGGTTCTTGAATAAATGTGATTAGCTCCACCACTGGCTGTAAAGTATGTAGTTATAACTTGAGTCATCAGGTGAGGCACTGATAACTGAATTCTCTCTTGCCCTTTTTCCACCAAACCGGATCCGGTTCAAGATCCGATC
Source organism: Eleginops maclovinus (assembly GCF_036324505.1). NCBI lineage: Eukaryota > Metazoa > Chordata > Actinopteri > Perciformes > Eleginopidae > Eleginops > Eleginops maclovinus. Next base: position 27,309,316 of record NC_086366.1, on the reverse strand, counting down.
TTTTGCTTTTCTGGTGCTTTTCTGGTTCTAGCCTGTAGCACCCCTTGTGTTTCCACCGCTCAGAGGCCGAGTGGAGCTCAAGTGGAGCTGCGTCATTGTTTGCGTCATGACGTAACCGTTTATGAGCGTTTAGTCTCCCGTACTCCACTGCAGGGTTCGCTGAAAAGTATTCACTGTCTGCTGTCACACTTGCAGCTGATGCATATCCCCCCTCCCCATAACTGAATGTGTTTCAGTCTGAACTGACGCTGTTGCATCACAACGCTGTTATGAAAGTGTCTCTGGCATTAGACAAGTGATGTTAGCATGGCAAGCGAGGCTACTCTGACTATATTGACTACTTATGATTTTACTTCTGATGGCAACCTGTGTAGCCAATGTATTGATTCCATCCGATAGCTGCAATAATACAAAACAACAGGAGAACTCCTGCCTCTTCCCAATGATCAATTACAGCGAACAGATGGTGATTAAAGTAAGGTAAAATAAACAGCATCACACTGAGCATGGTTAGTGCTGCCTGACTTTATAAAGTGTGTGGTCGCCTTCTTCTCACTTTGCTCATCCCTACTGCTTGTTTCAACTTGTACTCGCTGTACTCGCCATGAACTGTTATTGCTCAGGTTAATCTCCCCCCTCCGAAGTAAGCATGATGTATTGGTTCGTATTGGATCTTGGATCTTGCCGGGCAGCCGAATGGGGCCAGAAAGACCCGGTTTTTTGGTGCTTAAAGCCGGCACCGCTGCGGTGGAAACACGAAAAACCAGATATCGGCTCCAGCTCCGCTCGGCTCCGGCTCCGGGTTAGTGGAAAAGCGGCAATAATGAGCAGAAATAAAGAGGGGGGTGTCACCGTAGAGCTTTGTGCAGCCGCTGCATGCAGTCTCCTGACAGCGGGTGGTGCTTCTTGGACTGGAGGAAGCGCTGGATGTGGGGCAGCAGCATGTTACTGGGAGGAAACAGACCAGTACACAACCACAGCAGCTCCCAGCCCTTCTCCTCACTGTACCTGCAGCAACACACACACTCACACTCAGCTTCTGCACCAACACTGAGGGCATATGGACACTGAATGGAAACTGATCTTCCTGAGGTCATACTGAGTCGTACCAAACAACATCCACTTGTAATTGGTACATTGTTGGAGTAGAATTGTCCTTAACGAGAGGCTCTGTATTAGAAAGTAGTGTATTATAGTGTAATAGTTATATTAGTGTTCAGTAAAATAAGTGTAATGTTCAGGTGTGTACAGGGACTGCATCAGGTATGTGTGTGTGTAACTTCATGTGTAAGAAAGTTGAGGGCCCTGCTGCCAAGGCCTGTATGCAGGAGTAGGGTGTGTGTGGCTGTGTGTGTAGGACAGTTCATGCAAGGACAGAAGGCCCATTTCTGAAAGCTGATAGCTGGATGGAAAGGGGGTAGGAGTAGGTACAGAATCCGCATAAATATTAGAAAAAAGCAACATCATCTCGTCCGCTCCCCTTCACCAAAAAAAACGCATGGAGAAAGCTAAATGGTAACCGGCGGTTAAAAAATAAAATAAAAATACATTAATTAAATAAAATAAAAACTAGATGAATAGGTAAATTAAATAGAGGTGTGTATGTGTGTATATATTATATTATCATTTTTATTTATTTTGTATTTAATAATTATAAGGATGAAAAAATGATATCTATGTTATGAAGTAAATCGTGTATTAATACAACGCCATGTGCATGCATAAAATGTAATCCCTCTACCCGCCCCCACCCCTCATGTTATTGTCCTGTTCTATTTGTGATGCGTGTGAGCCATGTCTTTGTCCTTATGTATGTCTTTAAAAATGTATGACATCCTTTAAATGTAAACAAATAAAAAAGCAACATAGGGGCGGGAGCAGCTGGGGGGATTTCAGCCCCCACTAGAGTCAAGTCAGCAGAACATCTAGCCAACATAGGAGGAGAAAGTCTCAGAACAGTACAAGTGGTCAGAACATTGGGATTACAGTTTGCAGATGGGACAGCAGGGGTTAGGACTGTCACACTATGAAAAGAAGAAAGCACGTTCACATCTTTGGTCCGGTCGCCCGGGGACTGGCTCGGGTTCTTATTCTTTTTAGAATAATACTCTGTGCATCAAAGTCTGATGGTCTGCAGTGCATTTAGGGAACCTGAGACTGAAGTGCCACGGAACAGCTGGAGATTCAAAATGTGGTTGAAGAGATTGGCTTTCATCCAGCCCAAGCGTGGACCTTTTCTTATAAAAACCAATATATTTGTTTTGTTAATACTGGAAAACATCTACATAAATGTTAACCTTAATAATAACATTGTTTTTAGTCAACAGAGTAGTCAAAAAAAGTGTCTGTTGTTCTAGTAGCAAAGTAAGACTCTGGATGGAGGGTGTGTGACAGAGACGAGGCTCACTCACTTGACGTGGTTGTCGGTCAGCTGTTTGATGACCTGGCAGTAGATCTCGTCCTTCAGAGGTTCGGCCTTCAGCGCTCCCTCAAAGATCTGGTCTGTCAGCTCGTTGACGGAGCGCGTTCGTTTGGATGGGTAGTCGCCCATGTACTTCATCATAGGTGGGACAACCGTCAAGGGGCAATGCAACCTGAAGGACTTGACACTCATGTGGACACGGAAATGTGTGAGACCAAGAGCCTGTCTTTAATATTTGAGTTCTGTAATATTTTCTTACGTTGCTGCTTTTTATTTGACAGTGCTATTTATTACTGGTAAAGCCAACATATATACAAATATAGTAGACATATGTCACTTAATGCAGTGATTTTCAACCACTGTGCTGCGGCACACTAGTGTGCCGTCAGAGATCGTCAGTTGGGCCGTGAAAGAATATCCAGTTGCACTTCATTAGTCTTTACTTTTTTTTAAAAAAATGATCATTTATTAATTATTATCTGCAAATGATATGCCATGGTGGAGTGTCTGAGCTGTAATATAGTTACTGGCAGAGTAATGTAATATTCGTCTGGATGGCAACAGGTAGATAATTGCCTCGTTCCTTCTTAGAGACAAGAGAATTAGTGACGCCTGCGACAGGTCGTGGTGACAGTGATGGAGACGTTTTTATAAAGGAAAAGTGCAAACTCCGAACTTGGCCCTGGACAAGATTCTGACCCAGATGAAGGCCCTAGTACGAGTGGTGGTAAAAAGAAAGCAAAGATGGTGAGCTCGAGGCAAACAACGAGAGCTATCTTTCGTTCGGATTTACTTTCATCAGGGATGAGACAACACCGACTCCATTATGCTTGCTGTGTGGGGAGAACAGCGCCATGGTGCCAAGCAAGCATAAACGCCATCTCCACACTAAACAGCCGTCGCTTCTTAACAAGCCATTGGACTATTTTGTTCGCCTGTGTGAGAACACAGCGAAACAGGCAACTTTTATGAGAAAAACCACAAAGGTAAATGAGAAAGCCCTCAAAGCTAGTTACCTAGTTGCTGAACTCGTAGCTAAATCAAAAAAGTCCCACACTGTGGCAGAGACATTAATATACCCGCCTGCAAAGCCATAGTCAACAAGATGCTCTGCCCTGACACGGTTAAAGACATAGCTAAAGTCCCGCTCTCAGATAACACAATTGCCAGACGTATTAATGACATGTGTACAGACATCGTGTTTTGGAAAAGATACGCATCAGTGGGAAATTTGCATTGCAACTTGATGAGTTTACGGACATTAGTGGCCATGCTTAGCTGTTGGCCAATGTGCGTTTTGTGGATGGAGATGCCATTAGAGAAAACTTCCTATTTTGCAAGACACTGCCAGAGAAAGCGACATTTTTCGGGTCGCATCGGAATATCCTGACCAGGGAGGACTTACGTGGGAAAATTGCACAAGTGTTTGCACTGATGGAGCTGTAGCCATGGTCGGGCGCACCAAAGGCTTCCTTAGCAGAGTGAAGGAAAGAAACCCTGATCTTATTACTAGCACTGTTTTTTGCACCGTGAGGCCCTCGTTGCGAAGACTTTACCAGCAGAACTAGTTCCTGTGTTGGATGATGTTGTGCGCCTAGTGAACTTTGTAAAGACACGACCTTTGAAAAGTCGTATATTTGCATCTTTGTGTGAGGAAATGGGAGCGGAGCATACAGCCCTATTGCTCAATACGGAGGTCCGATGGTTGTCACGCGGCAAGGTGCTGGCCCGTGTGTATGAGCTGCGGGAGGAACTTAAGGTGTTTCTGACAAACGAGAGGTCTGATTACTCCAATCTGTGTTCAAGTGACGAGTGGTGTGCAAAGCTGGCATACCTGGCAGATATATTTCATCATCTGAATGAACTCAACACCCGGATGCAAGGCCGAAATGAAAACCTGCTTACAAGCACAGATAAAATAAACGGATTCCGTTTAAAGGTGCATCTCTGGGAACAACATGTGCAAAGTGCCAACCTTGAGATGTTCCCACTCACAGACAAACGGCAAGATCACACTGCTGCACTGTGTGAGGTAAGAGATAAACGTTTGAAAACTCTGGAGGAGAAGTTGTCATTTTATTTCTCTTCAGCCTCCACTGAATGTCTCGACTGGGTTAGGGACCCATACAGCTCAGCATCAGTTGTTGGAAAGGACATGCACACGAAGCTCTGCCAAGGAAGAGCTTCGTGTGTGTCTTTCTTCCATTCCTGCCAGGATATCGGCTTTGTGTTCATCTAAACAGGCCCAGGTTTCACACTGAGTGAGTGTAAATAAATAGTGAAACTACACTGTGATTGAATATACTGTGTTAGGCTACAGAGTGTCATTTTGTAATGTTTTTGGTTTGTGGTTTGCCGCAAGATTTTCCCAATGTAAAAAATGTTCCGTGGTTCAATAAAGGTTGAAAGACACTGACTTAATGCACCTATAATCAAAGTGCAAATACAGTTAGTTAAATACCTGCCTCTGTAGCTGACAGCTGAATTATGAACACAGGGTTAATAAGGTACATTTGTTTTAGAGTTATCCAGGGTTCACATTTTTAGAACAAGAACCCTCAAAGAAGCCTGAGTATGTGGACCTGGCTTCATGAGACAGGCTGCAGTGCATGCTAAAATGGTGGGGGCCGTTCCACTGCGTCCCAGCCTCGGTCTGAAGGATATCTATGAAGGCCATGCAGGCGTCCTGGGCCAGCTCCTCGTGGTTCACTACCTTCTTCAGCAGCGGCAGCTTCAGAGGCTCCCTGGTGCAGCTCCACATCTTGTCCTTCCCCCGATTCTTAGTGACCATCACTCTGCTCAGGGTGTGTTTGGGAGGGGGCCTGGTAAAGCAAGTGATGTTCTGGACATGTTAACATACAGTAAATGCTTGTAAATTTAAAAACAGTATTGTCTTGGACATGGCTCACAGTTTAAAATGTACAAATAGGACGTTTTATGAGGAATGATTTGGCTTAAAGGTACATGAACAAATAAGTAATCTGAGGTGCTCCATAACTGATGATTAAAAAAGTTGTTTCAGAGAGGTCAGGTATGTGTGTGTGTGTGTGTGTGTATACACCTGAAGTAGTCGTAGGAGAACTCCTCCAGTGTGTAGGGTTTTATTCTGTCGTCGCTCTCCGGCAGGAGGATCTGTGAGACCCGAACTGACTCCTGCCGCTGGTCCGGTGTCATGGTTACCAGCGCCTGATGGGGGGGGGGGGGGGGATAAGATAACTTTCAATTGACATACCATTTTATTTAGGGTGACTTTGGGCATCTTTAAACAATAAGGAAGAGCCAGAAGTCCTCAGAGGAGATCACTCACAATGGTTTTTATAACGTACAAAAACACTTTGTCTCTGTCTCACTTTGTTCCTCACCCACTACTGAGAAATATTTCATATCTCTGCCCAAAGGGAATTTTATGTCCAATTTACTTCTGTTAATATAAAAAAGCAACACTTTACTGTAATGTGTTGCTTTTTTATATATAATTATTGTCAGATGCACAGTAGCTAAAATGTAGATTTGGCAATGAAACACTTAAGTCCCAGGCTCCTCCAACAATGCAACATGAATATATATTGAACATAAAACTAATAAAAATAACCAAATAAATAACAGAATAGAAATAATGGCAAAGAAATTACATTTACACATTATATGAAGATGCGGTTGTTTGGTATTTTGCTTTGTCTTAGATCACTGTGATGAATATCAGCTGACTATTATTCTTATTCCAGCTTTTTCCACGTACTTAACATTGGACATACCAAACATTTGTATGATTTACCAGATAGCGTTTCAGCGTCCTGCTCACAGAGCTGTCTCAATATGAGAAGCATTTAAACACCAGAGGATGAAGAGGAGGTTCCTTCAGACAACAGAAGGGTCTTCTCACCACTATTTCCTGCTGGGGTCGGGTCATACAGGGCAGGACATAGACACAGTCAGCTGGGAAATCTCCTTTCTGATTGGTCCGTCCGTTGACACCGTGTGCCCAACCAGAGTTGAGAACCTGCTCTCCGCTGTCCTGGTCCAACAGGATCAGGTCTCCTTTCAGGAAGCTCAGGAACGTGGACTCCTCCCCAGCTTCCAGAAAACAGAACGTTACTGATTACTATTACTACTGAGCTGAACTTACTGTGTGTGTGTGTGTGTGTGTGTGTGTGTGTGTGTGTGTGTGTGTGTGTGTGTGTGTGTTCCTATTCAGTTCTGGGATTTTAGGGAAACACTAAATAAAACTTTCATCCCCCCCTCACCCCCCTTCATTCAGGACTTACCGGGGCTGGGGTTGTCCTGCAGTGCGACCACAAACTTGGACCTCTTCCTGAGACCTTCCAGGAAGGTCACCACAAGGTCGCGGATGTCCTCTGCATTGTTGGAGGTGAAGGTGTACTCGTCTCCTTTGATGGTCGCCAAAGTGAAACTCTGACTCTGTAGCTTCCCCCCCCTGAAAGAAAGACGAGTCCTCCAAATTAAATGACATATTTTCATTTGTCATCACCTTGGACTAGTCTCAGCCTTCTCTGATAAAATATAAAAGGTTTCCTGATGTGACACAGCTGCAAGTCAGGACGGATAGGGTTTGTAGTTTTGGTTAAAGTAAAGTCAGTAGTAATTGTAACCCAAACCATGGATAGTAAAGGTTAAAGGGCCTTGAAGTCATGGCTAAAAGAGTAAATACCTTCTGAAGGAAACTGACTGCAGGTCTTTAACAACAAAGCTCACATTTGCACGTGTAGAAGGCTTTAATAAAAACAAATGTCTTGATTTTTATAAACAATCCATCCATCCATCTTCTCCCGCTTTTCCGTCAGGGTCGCGGAGGTAACAGCTCCAGCAGAGATCCCCAAACTTCTCTTTCCCTGGCCACATCAGCCAGCTCTGACTGGGGGATTCCAAGATGCTCCCAAGCCAGCGAAGAGATATAATCCCTCCACCTGGTCCTAGGTCAACCCCTCCGTCTCTTCCCAGCTGGACGTGCCTGGAACACCTCCCTAGGGAGGCGCCCAGGTAGCATCCTCACTAGGTGCCCGAACCACCTCAACTGGCTCCTTTCATCACGAAGGAGCAGCGGTTCTACTCCGAGTCCCTCCCGGATGACTGAACTTCTCACCTTATCCCTAAGGGAGATGCCAGCCACCCTGCGGAGAAATCCCATTTCGGCCGCTTGTATCAGCGATCTCGTTCTTTCGGTCATGACCCATCCTTCATGACCATAGGTGAGGGTAGGAACGAAGATGGCCCGGTAGACAGAGAGCTTTGCCTTCTGACTCAGCTCTCTTTCCGTCACAACGGTGCGGTAAAGCGACTGCAGTACCGCTCCCGCTGCTCCGATTCTCCGGCCCATCTCACGCTCCATTGTTCCCTCACTCGAGAACAAGACCCCGAGATACTTGAGCTCCTTCACTTGGGGTAAGGCTTCATTCCCTACCTGGAGTGGACAATCCATCGGTTTCCTGCTGAGATCCATGGCTTTATAAACAATAAAACAAGTTAAATAATAAAAGCATTCCAAGTTGGAAACAAACAGGTAACAGAGAGAGGGAAAGCTAGACAGAGATATCAGGAAGACAGAATAAAGGACAGGAAAGAGTTTTCAAAGAGCACATAAACAGGGTCTTGACTACATCTCACAGCATGCCTCACCTGCTGCTAGAAACCGCAGTGATTTCTGGGAAGGACAGCTCTAGGAGGACCTGCTCTTGCTCGTCCACAAAGTAAACCCCGGTCCAGTTGACGGCCACGATCAGGTCGTTCTTCGGAAGGACCGGACCTGAGAAAGAGGAGGGACTCACTGCTGAAGACTTACTGCCATATTTATATATATTTGTTATTTTAATCTAAATTGTATTTATGTTTTACCTATATTTTAGCATTATTTCATGCTGTTTTTTTCTTGTTTAAATTGTGTGACTTTCTTTTTATAAATTTGCAATGAGTGCTGTTCGAGAAAGCCTGATCTGTAAGAATGTCTTTGCCATCGACTGCTCCCCCTGAATGAGGTGGAACTGTTCTGTCTATCTGCGGTCTGGACGGCCAGCAGCAGGTGCTCAGGTGTGAGGGAGGCTGCAGATTCTCACCTGAGAACTTGAAGGCTTCATAAAAGCGAGAGAACAGCAGAGGCCACTTGTGGCGAGCGAAGTCCACCACCTCCTCCTTCACCTTCTGAGGGATCGAACCTCTTCTGGGTGTAGATGCCCTGAGAGAGCCATGAGACAAGTTTCCTCTCTTAGTATGTTCAAAGGAGAGACAAGGTGTTTCATTTGCAAAGAGAACTACCTGCAGTCCATCTTTGTATTTATTTTCGTGTGCCGTCAAAAAGTGTTACTATTAGTGTGCACTAAATATAAAGAAGCTGTCAGCATTAAGTTGGATTTAAATGAGATATTTGTCTTTGCACGGTTCAGTCCTTTGCTTTCACTGCCCAGTGACATCATGACACCCTTACAGGAGCCTCTGGCTTTTTTTCCTTTTCCTCTCATTTAATAAAAATCAAGGTCAGAGCTGAACAAAGACCTGAATCTGAAACAACTGAAGGTTAACCAATCCAGCCTTTTGTCTGTCCGGCAAAAGTTTAAATGATTCAAAAAGAGGAGCAGTGTAGGAAACGGTGCCTTGCTCAGGGACTCCACAGCCCCTAACCACTTTGCCACCACGCCCCTTGAGTACTTGATATTGTATTGCTCCATTTAAATGAAGTCCGTTAATCGAGCTGGCATTAAAAATGAACTTCCTGTGAGCCAAAAACTCTAGAAGTCTTTTTTTTATTTTTGGGTATCTCTAAATACATCATCAAGTACCCATGAACCCAAATGCATTTCCTCTCTGATGTGAACACAGTCGTACCTCTGCTCTGTATGGCTTAGCAGCTGTCATGATTTAACATTGAGCATACGTTTCACTGACAAAACGAGCTGCTGGTATTTCTGGAGGACAAGATAAGGGAGGCCAAAGTCAGTAGGATTTCTCCTCTGAGAAAACATGATGTCAACATTTTACGGTAATCCATCATCCTTTCTGAGTCTAAGTTTAAGTCTGAACCGCAGTGGTGAATTGACAGACCTCCCCCGGCAGGTGCGCAGTGAGATAAACCCCCTGCAGGACCGGGCTCTCACCTTCTTGTGGGCAGCCATGATTAAATGAGCCCATTTCTCCACCGTCCTGGAGGTGCTGATCTCTCTGTCGGGGATGTAGGAGGGGATGAGGCTGAGCAGGCGCTCCAGGAGGATCTCTGAACCGTAATCTACGTAATACTGCTGAGAGGCCAGCTCTGCCAGGTCATCCTGAAGACACACACACACACACACACACACACACACACACACACACACACACACACACACACACACACACACACACACACACACAGTGTAAGGTAGCTTGGACTCATCCTCTCACAACAAGGCTGCAAAAACAAACAGAACTGTGAAGGCAAAGGACATGTAGGGAAAGAGAGGCAGACTAATTTGCTTTCAGTACTTGAGATCAATGTGTTGTGCACGGTTTACTTATCTATTATGTTGTGTGTATTTATTCTTTGTGATGTATTGTTTCATGATATATTCAAGATGCCCTTTAAAACAAATCAAATATTTCTAAAGTGATGAAGTCAACTAGACAATTTTACATATAATGAAAAAAGGAAGAGCCCTAGTTTACATTCCGACAAACAAATTTAGAAAAGACTGATTTGTTCTGAGAGTTAGAGGATCACTCTCAAACGTGTGACAGCCAAGATAGCTGTCCTCCCATAGTTCCTGTCTTTATGCTAAGCTAACTTGATGCTGAGTCTTGCTTCATACTAAGCGTGCAGACATGAGAGTTGTATCAATCTCAGCCACAAAGTTGATAAGCCTCCAAATTTAAAATGATTCCTTAATGACAAAGAATCAAAGGAATGAAGACGCACCCTGTCGCAGCGGTACTCTCCAAACTTAACCCCTCTGACGGTTTGTTGGTAGATGAGGTTGGTGGCGACCTGGTCGTCCATGGGGTTGTGCCAGGGCGTGAAGATCTCCTTCCTGAAGAACAGCCTCCAGGGGGCGTTCCTCTCCTGGGCCCCCTGCTCCTTGGCGTACTGCTCACACTGAGACACAGCGTCCATCACATGGTCGGTCCCACTCCCCAGAGAGGACACCTGCAGAGAGAGGGTTACAGTTGGATTTAGTTTCTCCAGCGCTAGATATTATGATGTCATACCAAATGTATTGGAACTATAAACATCACAAAGCTGTAGTTTCAGTTTTACTTGAGGACATTTTGTCTGGTCCTTAATACTTCAGGATATATGTCTAAGGGTTAAATCTCCTTCAGACACTTAAATATACTGAACAATAATTGCTTTTTTTGTTTTTCATCAAAAGTTAAATTACTTAGGTTAACAGTTGTTGGTCAAATTACACTCCTTCGACTGTAGTTAACACATATATTTAAAAGAACCTATAACCATGTTTTGTTTCGAAAAGATCCTCCATGTCCCTGCTCCACTAAGAAGTGTATACTTAGAGAGTGTGTGCTGGAGGCTTCAGGTTCCTCTCACACTGGTGTAAGGTGCCTATGGATCTATGACTACCTCGTAAGCAGTTTCAGAGGTTTGGACCGGAGGGGTCTGAAGGTTTCGAGGCCCACCTTGTCGAACAGAGCGATGTAGAGGGAGAACCCGAAGCGGTCCCGCAGGTTGATCTTGTCGGACAGCGCGCTGCAGAGCTCCATGGCTGTGGTGGCTGAGTCGGTCAGCAGCGTTTTGGTCGTGCCGTCCATGAACGTCACCGGCAGCATGATGGGCTTCTTCGACTTGGTGGCCTGAAAAAGATTTCACATTTAGATTTTTTTGCAGAATTATCCATCATGATATACTATACTGCATTTAAAGTGATTTTGTGAGTGTGTTTCTACCTGCAGCTCCAGCCAGGACGGAGGCTGTGTTCTCGTCCCGTTGACAAATGTCCGTCTCAGCCTCTCTTCACAGTAGGGAGCGTAGCCCGGCGGTCCGCTGCTGATGAAGTTCCTCAGGTACTGGAGGTAGAAATACAAAACACAATGCAGTGAATTCCATCAATACAAATACAAACAGCAAACAACACAACAGAAAATAAGATGAATTCCTGAGGGAGCAACAAGACGGCATATTTGGCTAACAGGGAAATACATAAGTAAAATCTCACAAACATATTAATGTCTATACACATCCTTAACTTAAAAATGTGGTCTCCCAAAGAACGTATTGCTCAATAATCTATATGCATTTATACTGTATATATATATTCCCTTATAATGTTATTCATAGAAAGCCGGTATACTCTTCAATTCATCCTGCTGTATTTCTGAATGTAGAGGACCAACTAAAAAAACAAACCAACTGTGATAAGAAAATGAGTTGTTTAGGATGTCTGTATATCCGTCAGTATATTCAAATTGATAATAAAAATGTGAAAGTGTGCTGACCTTGACAAACTTGTCTGAAGGGGCAAAGCAGCCGACACATAGAGAGATGAGGATCCAGCCGCGGGCGTGAGAGCTCTTAGACGGGTTCTGACTCAGCTGCTTACAGATCTGACAGTAGATCTCATCCCTGACACACACACACACACACACACACACACACACACACACACACACACACACACACACACACACACACACACACACACACACACACACACACACACACACACACACACACACACACACACACACAGTAGGTTTGTATATACATATAGATCTAATATAACCTATAATTCTGTGTGTGTGTGTGTGTGTGTGTACCTCAGTGCTGGTCTCAGGATCCCGTTGCCGATGATGAAGTGAAGTTTCTCCAGGTTGGATGTTGGCCGGTCCTCTAGCATGCTGTTTCCGTGGAGACCATACTCACCATCGTTGAGGCGCTTTGTGACCTGAGGAGAATCAAACTTTACTTTTGCACTTCTGCTACATGCCTACCCATCAGAGAGGTAGAGTCTCTCACCTCCTCAGTGATCTTGGACTTCTTCTTCAGGGTGAGGGACACCAGTTTGTGCCGGACGCTGTTCTTTTTGTGGCTGTCTGTGTGAGGCGTCTGCAGAGGGAGACAGGACACAGGTCAGAGAGGCTCCTGCTAGCAGCAGCATGCATACACAACCCACACTCTCAGACTAATGTCCAGGGCCTAGAAGAGTTACAATAAATTGTCCACATTATTCACAACCGATAAACTGCCTACATGTTAAAACCCTCTCTCCCTTCCTACAAGCAGATATCACCAAACATTCTTAAACTTCATTATATATCTCCAGCTGATAAAATTGAATAAGACCTTGTACGTTGAGAGGAAAGTAGATGAATAACCTTCACCGTTCGCTAATATCTTTGGAAAAACTAAATGTACTTCCACAGACTGGGGACAAGAGGTAGATGTATGTGTGTGTGTGTGTGTGTGTGTGTGTGTGTGTGTGTGTGTGTGTGTGTGTGTGTGTGTGTGTGTGTGTGTGTGTGTGTGTGTGTGTGTGTGTGAGAGTAAACCACATGGGTTACATATGGGCACACAGAGCAGCTCCAGTTAATCAACTTTATCAATAATTTCCCCCCTTCCACCTCTCCTCCGCCTCACCTCCCCCTCCCCCTGCAGCGCCTGCAGCTCTCTCTTGTATGTCTTCTTCCCCAGCGTCTCGTAGATCTTGGTCATGACGGGGATCTTCTCGCTCCCGTCGCTGATGGCTGTGTGGTACTTGGGCTCCGGCAGATCTCCCATGAACCTCAGCACCGTGATCCACACCGCCAGAGCCGCCTGGCCCGGGACATGGGAGGATACATTTTGAATTGATCAGTTTATCACGGGAAATCTGAATGTTGTGCTAGATGCATCTCTGCTATTGGTGGAGAGAATACACACTTTAAAGAATCTCTGCCAGCAATTGTTTCCAAAGTGGTGCAATGAAACAGTACATTTACACAAGTACACATTTGAGGTACTTTATTTTTGTATTCCGTTTTAAGTCACTTTATACTTCTACTACATCCAAATACTGTTCTTCTATACTGCACTTCAGTTGTCTCCTCTGACAGCTTTAGTAACTTTCCACAAAGTCTCATAAACTTACTGGACAGTGAAACATTAAACCTTACATCAGCTGTGAAATGCATCTTTACAAAGCTGAACCAACAGCAGGTTTGGTTCTTGTATGTATAACTGCAGGTGGGCCAGAGGTCAAAGGTCACATACCAGCTGGTCCCCCTCATCGTCTTGGAACAGCAGAGGCTGTTTGAGGGGCCGTCGGACGTATGTGTGTGTGGTAGTGCCTTGGAAGTAGGTGGCGGAAAACTTTGCGAACTTGTACTCCGACAGATCCTCCTCTTCATCGTCCTCAGGCAGAGGAAGAGCCTCGTCCAGATCCTCCTCCTCCAGCTCCCGGTGCGTCCGCTCCAGGTCCTGCACAGACACTTCCAGACTTTAAATCATTTCAAATAACACTCAATAATCCGAACCTCTCAGACAAGGTCAAGATAATTCAGCAGTTATTCAATTAAATTGAACATTCAAAGTAGTAATACAGTTCCACTAATAACTCAATTTATACAATCTCCAAATCTATTACTGGACATACATTTTCCCACTTTCAGATGATGGACTTTTCTTGTTCTTCCTCCTCATCAGACATCTTGCCTCTGTGTCTCTGTGCTTCTCAAAGTATCATCAAGTTTACAATTGCATACATAACCTCACCATGGAAAGAACCAATACAGAAAGTTATAATAAAATAGAACAAATTAAAACTAAATATTAAACTAAAATCCTTTAAACACATTTAAATCTGACAGAGTGAAACACTTTGGTTTGGGAAACTACACATGAGCCAAATACATAATCATCTGAATAAATGTATTCATCTCACTTCTACATAGGACCAAGCTCCAGACCTGGGGGGACAGAGCCTTCTCTGTCGCTGCCCCCTCCCTCTGGAACTCACTCTGTGACTGCCCCGAACTCACCATGTTTAAATCACAAATCAAAACTCAGCTTTTCAAAAGTGCTTTAATGTGTAATTACTGTTGTGCTTTCCATATTTGAAAAGTGTTGTTTTGGTGTCTTTGAGTTTTTAGAAAAGCGCTCTATAAATAAAATGGATTATTATTATTAGAATTAGAAGACGTTAATAGATACAAAAAAAGTAAATCCATAGCAGATAAATATAATCAAAGACTAACAATAATCCTATTGCATTCTCAGCAAAATCCCAAATCAGTTTATAGGATCTAACATCTGATGGAGGACTGCTGTTTTTGTCTCGTGGAGTGAGAAGAATGTGTTCGTCTGTTCACCTCAAAGCCGGCGGGGGCTTGTCCCTCCTGTCCCGGGAAAGAGGCAGTGGTCCCCAGGAAGCCGAACATTTTGTCCACCATGTCGGAGTCATTGACGGGCTCCTGACGGGCCTTCTCCATCTGCTCCACCATCTCCTTCTTCCTCCGAGCCTCCTCCTTCTCCTTCTTCTCCCGCTCTGCGTCCTCCTTGGCCAGCTGGGCCAGACGCTCCTGGATGATCACACACAGGTGATGATCAGAGGCACACTCAGCTGTTGGTAAGACATGAGAGCTGCAGGCTCTGCTGTAACCGTGCAGAGAAGAGCATACAGATCCAGAAAAAATAAAGAGAGACCACTTATAAGTTTCTCCAGTTTTATTATTTATAGGAATGTCTTTGAGTTAAATGATTTTTAAAATGTCTCTGTGTTGGAATTCAACAGACACTGGCTGCCATCCATGTAGAGATTGAGATTTACGAAAAAATTGGAGTGGTCTCTTAATTTTTTCCAGACCTGTATTTCCCATAATCGTAGGTTTGGTGAATCGATAAACAGGGGCAAGAAGAAGCAGGAGTCACCAGCACATCATTTTAAACAGCAATTTTTTGGTAACCTGGTTTCTAAGACCTGTAGAATATTCTACAGAGAAACATATCCTGCACTACCAAACAGAAGGCATCACAGCTTCTTTCCAGATGATAATTTAACAGATGTTGTGTTGAACTCCCACCTGGTGTTTGCGCTCAGCTTCGGCCTTTGCTCTCTTCGCCGACATCTGGTTCCGCAGTTTGGTCTCTTCAGCCAGACGCATCTTCTCTGCCTCCAGCCGCCGGCGGTACTGAAGGGTGAAGGGACAAAATACTGTGAGTAAAGAACAGCTAGTCACCAACCAACACAGACTGAACCGAAGGCTGCTTGTGCTGTTTACATCTCAGACAGATGGAGTGATGGGGATAACACTGACTCCAGGGAGAGAGTTAAGTTATTACTTGAAAACAAAAACTAAAGAAAATACCTATTTTAAGACAAATAATAACTAAACTGTAGGAAACAAGTTAACAAATACTTACAAAATTGCACAAACAAGTAATAAAGGACTTATTTATAATCCCAGTGATTTCACATAACTCTTACCTACTGTCCCAATGTTCTCAAACTGACTGTGGGAGGGTTTGAGCTAGACAGTCAATTTATTGAACATGTTAACAAAGATTTCTTTTACAAAGTATAAATAGTAAAGTTCATGTTCAAAAAGGGCAAAAAGAAGCATAAAAGCTTTTCTAGTCCTACCCCCTCTAACAATCATTGCTAATTGATAGTCATACAGAGTTCAGTTCATGGTCGTCAGTGGTCGTGATGTTTCCATTGTTTTAAAAAATAAATAAAATTCATCTCTTTGTACAAATCAAAATAATAATACAAACAAATAAATAATAATAAAATCATCTTTACAGTTAAACCAAAACAAACAATAACCCTGAGATCATCGGTCCTGCTCGTAACCATTCAAAGTTTGGTTACTTTAACAGGTGAAAATATGTAGCTGCTGTGTGGAGCAGCAGTGCTTTTTAAATACCTTTTTACCTTAAAACTGTACACAGGCACAATAATTATGTAAATGTATTTATTTCCAATCCAATCCATGTGTGTTTACCTCTCCCTTCAGCCTCTTGTACAGCCGGCGGGCGATCATGCCTCTGGTGTGGGCCTGGATGGTGATAACGGCCCACAGCCGGTGTCTAAACGCCCGGCGCACCAAAAAGCCTCGACAGCGCCCCTGGAAGCCTGTGATTCGCTGGCGGGCGATGTGATACGACGCACACAACTTCCTGGAACGAACCAGAGCCTGGAGGCGGGAGAAGCCAGCTCGCATCTACAGACACAGAGACAGGGAAGGGGACGGGGACAGGGACAGGACAGGAGAACATTTATTGCTCTGATAATAATGGATCCTTGAGCTGAGCGGCATCATGGAACACGATCATCATGATGTCATTGCGAACAGGACGTTGACCTGAATGCCCATCATTATTTTCTAATATTTGATTGGTTGTGTGTCTGCTCTCACAGCTCCATAGTTCTTCCTGCAGTGATAGCCTCTCCATGTCTTCTGGATCACCACGGCCGACTTCCTCATCTTCAGGAAGTTAGATCTGATGAGAGGAAGTGACAGATCAGAAAGGACTTTTGTTTGAATCTTCAGTGGTTTCATGGAAGGATTCCACAAGACTGGGCTGGTTCTGAAGACCTACCTGTCCTTGAATCCTCGGACCACCTTCTGGATCAGGATGACCTTGTCTGTGATGGCTTTGTCTCTCTCGATCTCCAGCAGCATGTCGTGGTGGTCCTGCACAAGAGAGAGAGAGAGCTCATGAATAAACAACAACAGAACTCTGCTACTCTGGGACCTGAAGTTGAGGTTGTTAAACATAAAACATATGTTTTGTGTTGTTTCTGGATAAACCTTTAACCCTATTGTACAGAGTATAATGTTTAACTTCTGAATGTGTTTTAATACCTTTACAATAAACAAGCTAAAGAAAGGATGATCACCTCTTAACTTTTTTCAAACCTTCAGCACCACGGGGGTTCACCCTCTGGAAAGCATGTGAGGACCAGTATTGAGGACGGTCCACTGCGCTGTCACACGTTTGTACGGACTCATTATTTTACACAAAACTGTTAACAGTATTTTTGTTTCGTCACCACCGCTCAAATATTAAAAATGTTATTTAACGCGCAACTCTTTGTTCATTTTCAAAGAATAACAAAGACATTATAATAACGGTGTAAATACTGGCTATAACTCAATGCAGAATATAATGAAGGGCAGTGGACAGACAGTTCAGGCTACAGGGATGTATCAGATTATACTTGTTTAACCCCAGATCACCAGGCGCATCCCTTTAAATACATTTCATAGTAACCCCTCTAATAGCCGCCAACACACTTCAGTGTGGATAGCATTGTATAAATGTATCATAAGTCTTATTTAATTATATATATAGGTCATGTTACTTCCCTGGTTAGATTTTCCCCTTTTTTTGTTTTAACATTTATTAGATCAAGTTCCTGGACAGTGAGTCTCACACAACATGGTAGAGATACAATATAATACAGTTATATATAAAAACATGTATATAATATAATCAAAAAGTATAAATTATAATAGCAATTGTCAATAAAGCAAGATTTTCCTTTAAAACAAAACACTGGCAACCTTATGTCTTCTCTAGCATTCGACAGACAGGAGGTTGCTCCTGCACCATTGTCAGGCAAATGATCATACGGATGTTACCTGATATAATTAGTCTTATGTCCCTCTGTAACCTGCTCCTCTGTATGAATGTCTTTCAGTTTCTGTGAGACCGTGTGAGATCATTGCTGCATCTGGCCTTCCAGCTGGAATTGATTCTGTTCAATGCCTGACTCTTTATTAAATAACACAACTTGGATTTGAAGCTTGTTGATTTGTTCGTTTCTTACCAGAAGGTGATAAAGTGTGGAATTTCCACCAAAGATAGCATTGTCACCTGCAGAGTCTGTGAATATGTGCCTTCCCAGAGTGTTGGATTGAACTTGAATTGTCCTTCTGAATTCAGGACAGGCTGAACACTTCCCCCTCCACGCTTTACTGTGAGCTTTCCAATTTGCTAACAGGGCGCCTAAAAGAACATAAACTGCTTCTATCTCTCCGTCCTGTGATCTGTCCATCCATCCTGTCAGAGGAAGTGTGGGCACTGTCCTGCCTTCACCCCCCTGCACTTTCTACTTCCTGTTCTGCTTCCTGTCCAGCCAAGCAGTAAGACCTAGTAGAGAGAGCCTGAAATGGGTTTGTGAGAAAATATGACTCATCAACTCAAACCAGGGCTGTAATGTCTCCAATAACTTGCCTGCCATACAGTATATTCACCCTGTTCAACAATGTTCCGTTTATTGTTAAGTGTAATTACAACTTTTATAAACTCTCCCACATTGTGTTTCCAGGGAGAGCTGTGCTGCATGTTGGTACTGGATATCTCTGTTAAAATATGAATGCAGGAGACACACACTGTGAAAACAAACTGCTGAGCCTGAACCATCATCAGCTGATGTTTTTATTTAACCTCTGGGGGAGAAGTGACATTTCGATGTCACGGCAACCAGCAAACAGATATGCCCTGGGAGTGTCTTTAAGCCCCTGGACTACATCTGTCCTCACTGGGTGTGACCCCAAAGCACACAAGTTTAGTAACACACAGTTACATATACACACTCCATGGGACATATTTGGTAGTTTTCTGACCGTGTCTTTTGTCTTTTATTAACTAAGGAGTACTGTGCCTGTACTAAAAACTAACTGTATGCCTTATTCCTCTAAAACACATCAATGAGCTACACACACACACACACACACACACACACACACACACACACACACACACACACACACACACACACACACACACACACACACACACACACACACACACACACACACACAAACACACACAGCCTGTTCCCCAGGCTGCACCCAGATACTGTACCCCCTGTGACTGTGAGGGAGCAGTCAGGCCTTCTCTGCGGCCGTACCTTGAGGAAGATCTTGGTCTTTCCCATCTGCCAG
Source organism: Eleginops maclovinus (assembly GCF_036324505.1). NCBI lineage: Eukaryota > Metazoa > Chordata > Actinopteri > Perciformes > Eleginopidae > Eleginops > Eleginops maclovinus. The sequence goes on along the minus strand of NC_086366.1, from coordinate 27,290,025 downwards.
TCATCGTCTCTGCCCAGCACGGCCTCCGCGATCCTCTGACACGTCCCCCGCAGGTCCTCCTGAGGGTCACACACAGAGGACATGTTGGACACACTGAATGTACCCCTGCTCACACAGCACCAGCTCTGTGAGAGCTACACACACCAGCATGCTAACATGCTAATGCTGCCCAATTACTCACTAAAGCACTATTTTAATAAAGCACTGAACGTAGTCCCTTAAGGCACGGTTAACCTCAGATAATAATATATATTTTTATCTATGACCCATTTTTAAAGGTAAATCAGAGTAACAACTTTATAATAATCCGAGGGCAAATTAATATCTAACATGTGAGAATTTACTTTTGACATTTTCTTTATAAGCACACACCCACACACACAAAACACACACAGCAGAGGGAGGGAGGAAACATGTTGGGGTCCAAGGAAAACAGAGTGCTGATGGGATTGTGGGAAAAAAGCATGTTGACCACAGTGTCACACATGGGGTGTAATCTGATGTGTTCCAGGCTTCACACACTCTCTTTCTCTCTGTATTCTGGCTGATATGGCCTCAGTTTTTCAATCCTATGGAATAGTTCTGGAGTGTGTGTTGACCTGAATATAAGAACCTAAGCTAAGCGCTCATCCTCTGTGACAGCAATCATTTTCGGTAGTTCTAGAGATGATAAGGTCGGCTTCTGCAGTCTAACTTTGAATGTGTCACATGACCCCTCAGGAGCTCCTGCAGACACCTCACAGCACTAACATTAAGGCTAAAACAACCCATAATGCAACAGTCTCTGGAGGAGCTGGTGCTGGGTCACAGTCACACGTGTGAAAACATCCAGTGACCATCGCCTGCTGAGGCTATAAACACATACACCAACACACACACACACACGCCCCCCTGTAGTCCTCTACCTGTTTGTAGGCTGGCTTGACTCCGGGCATGAGCACCCGGTAACGGTCGACAAACTCCACGAAGGTGTAGCGTATAGGATATCCTGCACGGCGGATACGGATGGTCTCCATCATACCCGAGTACCTCAGCTGGCGCACACACAGCTCCCTGTCAAACAACTACACACACACACACACACACACACACACACACACACACACACACACACACACACACACACACACACACACACACACACACACACTAAATGATGTTTTATTTTTCATGCATCTTGGCAATGATTGCCTTGACATGTCTTCACTTGTTTGAGTTCAACAGTAGGATTAATGATCATACGTAATGTGTATATTTAATAATCAACAATGAGTACATCAGTTATTGTTAAAAAAAACAATATTTTACTTTATCTTTCGCTGGAAAATCAATGTTAATTTCCCTTTAATTTTCCCATTATTTACACAATGCAGCCTGAAATGTAAAGCACAATAACCATATACAGCTCCAGAAAGAATTAAGAGACCTCTGCAGCATTATCAGTTTCTCTGGTTTTATTATTTATAGTCTTTGAGTTAAATTATTATTATTATTTTGTTTATTATATTCTATAAACTACTGACAACAGTTATCTGTGTTAGAGTTCAACAGACACTGGAGTGGCTGCCATACATGTAGAGATAAAGATTTAAGAAACATTTGGAGTGGTCTCTTATTTTTGTCTCGGAGCTGTCAATAACAGGATCAATCAATGTAACACCTAATGAAAACAACTTTCAAACACACCCAATTTAACATATTTAAATCTTAATACTGTAACTGTTAGTTCTTATTAGACATATTGTGTTAACATTGTTTTCTGTACCGCACATTACTCATCATTTCATTTAACACAATGTCTAAAGAACATGTTAGAAAGGTTTTGCAGGCGTCTCATGACCATGTGACCTTTTTGTAATACACCGTTCATAAACTAAAACCCCCAAAAGACAACCCATTCCATCATATTCTCTTGCATGTTATTTCCACACACAGTGCAGACACTCACCATGGGCTTCTTGTACTCGTTGGGTTTGATGCAGCGGACGAAGAACGGCTGACAGACGCTCAGAGTCCTCATCAGCAGCTCCAGAGACCTCTTAAACTGACTGCTGAGAGTGGGAGAACGCTTCCTGGTCTCTGCCCCCTACACACACACACACACACACACACACACACACACACACACACACACACACACACACACACACACACACACACACACACACACACACACACACACACACAGAAAGTCTCTGTGAGAAAAAAAGGGACCCCTCTCTCTTCCTGAGCGCTGACATTAACCTCTTTCCTCTCTCAGTCTCTAAATATAAAGTGCCTTTCTGGCTGACGTCGCAGTTTCGCATGTATCTCTAAAAAGTGAACTTTTCATGGACAAAGAAAACAGTCTTTTTGTCAGCTTGCAACAAAGCATTTTGCGTCTGATCCTGGAGGCTCTTTAGAGGTTATTCAGCTTCAGAAACAAAAACAAACATCAAACAAACCAACCTGCTGATTCATGATTTTCTGAATCTTAAATCGCTCAGATAAATAGTGTTGTAAAAGGTTCAACATTGTCCTCTGAGATGTACTGAGGTACTAGCATAAAATTGCATAAACTGTAAAATAACAAAGGAAAGCGCAAACACTCAAATGGGGCGATGTACCTACATTCTGCTGATTTAAATATAATCTAACCAGTGCCCAGAACAGAGCTCAGGATTCACTCCATAGAACTTTAACGGTTTATGAAAACACATTAACACTTTTCACAAGACTGCTGACCTTAAAAAAAAGATAAGTTAGATCAGAGGATGACATCACAATGTTAGCTACGTGTTAGCTTAGCAGTACCCTGGAAACATTGAAAACTAGCCTAGCTCCATTCAATCTGCACCTGAATGTATTTAGTGAACATGTGAGGAAGGAATACTAGACATTTTGTATTGCAAACAGTTTACTGGATTGCTAACCTTTAGCTTTATCTCAGAAATCATCTCCTCGAAGTTCAAGTTGGTATACCGGATTCTGTGACAGGTAAATTATTTACACCTACCATGCTATGAAGAATTTTGTAAATTAGCCAAGGTTAGCTAACTCACAATGTTGTAAAGAGTAATTGATTCAACAGAGTGTTACATTTCTCTTAACAAAGTTAGAAAACATGTGGTTGTCTTTTGAATGTTTGGTCGAGCCTCTGCTCTGTGGGGTTGACTGTAGAATCACGAGCACTTACTGCCTCCTTGTGTCCATAGAGAAGAACTGCACCTCCGCAGCTACCTAATGCTGGCAGTCCCAGGGAGGAAGTACATAACGCTACTACACTTTCAATGTTCAGACGGCTATTTCAATACATTACATCCCCTCATTTAGCCACAAAGTAGAAACATACACTTACAAAATGACTGATTATGTTAGTTGGGTCAGTTGGGAGTTATTTTAATTGAAAAATGTGCCAATAGTTAAAGTTTTACATTTGTATTTAAAAATAATAATCACAATGCTATTAATGTAATACAAATATTGTCTGAGTTTTAACAACGCAGCATTACAATAGTAATACCCTTTGTGTCTTCATAGTCACATCACTACAGCAGCTTTTATGGTGTTAACCATTCCTGTGGATGTGGACCTCATCCAAAGTGGTAAATTGTCCCCATACAAGAGCAGCTGTAGCTACAGATTGTAGGCAATTTATATGAAATGGTATTTAGTTACATGCCATCGTAATGTATAAAGGAAGATAAAGACATGCACAGATATAGAGAGTACCTGACGGAGAGTTCTGGCAGGAAGGACTACTGAACTACCTGCAGAGTGAGCAGACTGACAGCAAGCAGCACACACACATGAACGTACAAACACACACATAGATATACACACACACATAGGAATGTAAACACACACACATAGGGCACACATAGGGAAGAGAAGGTAGGGATACAGTTAGCTGAGAGCTGAACATTATAAGACATGCAGGAGAAGAGAGTTGTTGTTGTTGATTTGTTGTTCATGGTTCACTCTATTCTCAGATAAACTGATGAGCTCAGCTCTAAACCTTTGGAAAGGAGATTGTGTTAATAATATTAATGATAACTCATTAATAAAGCATTTCTGTTTCAATCACCTCTTTAAGTGAATGAATGTGAATGTCAAAATTCATTTTGTTTCAAGAGTTGAACCATTAAGGGTATAATATTGTATATAAAGCAGATAGTGTTTATGTGTCCATTACCATAGCAACATCAGCCTGGAAGATCTGTTTGATGAACTTGTTCTTGGAGGAGTGGACCAGCTGGATTATGTCCCCGTATAAAGTGTCTCTGTTCTTCTCCAGGAAGCCTGCAGTACACACAATAAATAATATCAGAATTTAATCTTATCAGCCAACCTTTTTTTTAGTTGTGTGTAAAGTGGCTCTGACCTCGTGTCTCGTAGAAAACCACCCCAGCGAAGTGCTGGATGCCAAACTGAGTCTCGTGGGAGTTCTTCGGGGGGATGTAGTACGTGTTGAGTTTGTGCTGGAAGTTCAGCTTGTTCAGCATGGTGGTGTCTGTGCCCTGCAGGACACACACACACACACACACACACACACACACACACACACACACACACACACACACACACACACACACACACACACACACACACACACACACACACACACACACACACACACACACACACACACACACACACACAAACACACACACAATTAATAAGCTTTACAGATAATGACTTCTCTCACTAATTGTAAATTGAGAACTTCAACATGTTGACAGTGTTGACCTCTGAGGTGATGGTGTGTGTGTGTGTGTGTCAGTATGAGAGTAAATTGAGAGTGTGAGTGTGTGTACCCTGGGGAAGCGGCTCTCCTCGTCGATCAGTGAGATGATGTTCATGGGCTTGATGGCGATCATGTCCAGAGCGTCCTGGTTGTCGGTGAACTCGATATGCTGCCAGTTGATGTTCTCCAGGTTGTACTCTTCCTGCTCCAGCTTAAAGACGTGGCGCACGAAGAACTGCTGCAGGTTCTCGTTGGCAAAGTTGATGCAAAGCTGCTCGAAGCTGCAGGACGGAGGGTGAGAAGGGACAAAAAACTGAAAGGATGACAGGAGAATTTCTCTCTCAGTTTGTCTTTGAGGGAAGAATAAGTGACAAGACCATCAAGACAGAAACAGCCCTATGTGATGTTGATGAATGGCTGTTGAGATCTACAGGAGGTGAAGAAAATAGGAATCAATATACAGTATATTTGTGTGTGCGTGTGTGTGTGTGTGTGTGTGTGTGTGTGTTTGTGTTTGTGTTTGTGTGTGTTGTACCTGTTGACTGTGAAGTTCTCAAAGCCGAAGATGTCCAGCAGTCCAATGGAGCGTCTAAGAGCTTTGGGCTGTGAGGATGTTGGCTTGTAAATGGCCGCATTGATCTTCTCCACGATCCACACAAACAAACGTCCGTAAATTCCCTGCACACACACACACACACACACGCACGCACGCACGCACGCACGCACGCACGCACGCACACACGCACGCACACACACACACACACACACACACACAATCATGAAGGCAAGACATCATTAACACTTAAAGGTCCCCTCAGGGTTGTTGTGGTGTGTCTTGTGCTTGAAGTTGAAAGGATTGAGATGACTGCGATACCAAGAAGATGTACTCTGTAACACTCTCAGAAACACAGCATCACTCCAGCAGAGGCTGGGAAGAGGAAGACTACTCGATAGTAAACATAGTTCTTTGTTCATATGATTACTATGAGAAATATGAATAGAGACATCTTTAATAATCAGGTGGTGCACCTTAACGAAGGCATCCCGTACGTCCAGAGCCTGCTCCATGCTGAGGGGGGTGGAGACCGTCTCTCCTCTGGTGATCAGAGTTCTGCTGGTCAGACAGTTCATCAGGTCCTTACCATCCACCTGACACACACACACACACACACACACACACACACACACACACACACACACACACACACACACACACACACACACAGGAGAGAGAAAGAGGGTGGTATAATTAGCTCAATTTGATTCAGACCCCTGAATCAGAGCCTCTGTTTTAAGGATGTGTGTGTGTGTGTGTGTGTGTGTGTGTGTGTGTGTGTGTGTGTGTGTGTGTGTGTGTGTGTGTGTGTGTGTGTGTGTGTGTGTGTGTGTGTGTGTGTGTGTGTGTGTGTGTGTGTGTGTGTGTGTGTGTGTGTGTGTGTGTGTGTGTGTGTGTGTGTGTGTGCGGGTGTGTATACCTCCAGTAGAGTAGCAGCAGTGGTCAGGTGAGGGCTGCGGACGACCTCACAGGCATCCAGGTTATCGTAGGTACGAGCTGCAGAGTGAGTAAATATATAATAATTACATATGAATAAAACAGATTGAGCGAGACATATGATTTTAATAATAGTAATACAAAAAAATCAAGAAATGCTTTGTAAAGCAATGAAATGTATTTCCTTTTTTTTTTCTTCTGATCATTGTTGTTTTTGTAACAAAATACTGTACTTTACTATTATATTTAGGGACAATTTAAGACAATATTAACTGAGAATAAAATATCTTAAAGTTATAGGAGTGTACTGGACGACATAAAAGCAAGCAACACCGATCGTCTGTATATTTTACCTTCATATCTGAGGTTCCCCATGTGCAGTATAGCAGCCAGCAGTTTAGAAATCTCCCAGTTCTCTTTGTCTGTGAACATCAGTACCTGCGGGACAGAACAATACAACATCCTGTTGAAATCTATCTGCTTCAAGTTTCTGTAACATTTGGAAGAATATATATTTTTTAATCCGCTAAATATTTCAAGTAGCTACTGAGTAATAAAGTCAAAGACACTTGGATCTGCTCCATAATGAGCGAGAGGTTTCATACCTTCATGGCAGAGCGGATGTTGGAGTACTCTTTCATGTCGTCTCTGCCGTCACACACTGTACACTTACCCTGCAGAGACACGCAGACAGTGTCAAATATTAAAGATCATCGATTTGACAGACCAGTACATTCAGGAATATATTTTTCCCTTATAATTCAGTTATAGAGCCTTTGCTAGACTGTAAAGAACACATCTAACAGCTTATAAACCTTTTCTGTGTACACACACTGCTTGTTAACACTTTCCACTGTTCTGAAGGCATTACTTTTCTACTGGGTTATCTGCCAAACAGCAAAGATATTGGATCTATTTCCTATGTTTTAGCCATAAAATGTCCACACTATCTACTACACATAAAAATTGAAATGTTATTTTGTTAGAAAAACGTAACGTAAATACAGATAAAGATGCAAATAAAACAATTGCGTTTCAGCTATTTCCAGTTATCCACATCGGGATTAAACTTTAAAAACCTGCAGTAAAAACTATGTTAAGAAAAGTATGATGGGGATTCTGGGAATGTATTCAAAACACCGCTTGCGTTAATGCTCCTTTGTGTGATTTATATGAAATATCAACACACGAGAGGAATTAAACTACAACAAAACCTGACAGCTGATACTTTTCATACTGGTATTACAGCGGGGTGAATCCCTTAACTTTTGATCCTTTGTGTTTATGCTTTTTATCACTCTGCACTGACTGAGCGACAGGATGTTGGAACAGTTTTCTGGCTGAAGTCACCGTTCAGTGACTGTAAAGGTCAAACCCTGAACTGCTGCACCATGTGACAGGCTGCTATGACACGACTGCGAACATGAGGAAGAAGATGGTGCATGAGCTGCAGGACTCCAATCCCTCACCATGGTCAGGTAGGTGTAGTCGGTGGCTTTGCTCAGACCCAGCTTCTTCTTCTCCTCTGCAGTCATGCCCTTCAGCATGCAGTAGAAGACGTGGTAGTTCCTCTCATCGTGGGCCTGCAGAGAGAGAAATTTCCCTATTTCATCATATCAAACATGGAATGCACAGCAGCACAGAGCAAACAGGTGGATAAGTATTTGAAGCAAATAGAAAAAATAGAGAGATTTCTTTAAAAAAGCAATCTACATTATGTACAATAAAATCACTTAGACTATAAGTCATACGCCATGTGGTGTAACTAGCAGCAGTATACAGTATATAGGTAAAGGTATGAATAGTACATACTAATGTATTAAAGTATAAAGTATGTATATGTGCAGTATATAGCATTTACACAAAGGGAATTATACATTGCTATAAAAAACACCAAAAAATAGAATGTCATAAAATAAAGTACGTCTCAATGTTGCTGTGATTTGGTATTTGGTTTTAAGAAATATATAATACAGTAGTTGCGGAAAACAATGTTATGTTACTTGTGCAACCTTGTAGCACCTTTTTAGTGATTCAAGAAATATATTTGTTTTAAGTTATCTAGAAATTGATATTTGGTGTTTTCTGTTTATCAGTGCACTAGATAGCAGAGGTGGCTTCTACATACAAAAAAAAGATAGAATTATGTTTGTTTTTTCTGAATGATTTGGTTATTTAAAGTAATAACTTGAAACAATCTCAAATCAATTGAATCATAGTTTCCCCTTCAGTTTGAAGTGCTGTACCTGTCTGCAAACTCGGGATTTCTCCAGCAGGTACTGCTCTATCTTGGCTCCCTCTATGGCTCCTCTCTTGTTGAAGTGAATGTCAATGTACTTCCCAAAACGAGACGAGTTGTCATTGCGGATTGTTTTAGCGTTGCCAAAGGCTGGAAGAGAAACAGCAGGACAGCACAGCAGTCATGTGGATGCATAAAAAACACTGTGAAACATATGTCCACAACTTTCAGACAGAGTTGTTCAGTGCCCTTTGTGTGTGTTGTGTGTGTGTGTGTGTGTGTGTGTGTGTGTGTGTGTGTGTGTGTGTGTGTGTGTGTGTGTGTGTGTGTGTGTGTGTGTGTGTGTGTGTGTGTGTGTGTGTGTGTGTGTGTGTGTGTGTGTGTGTGTGTGTGTGTGTGTGTGTGTGTGTGTGTGTGTGTGTGTGTGTGTTCCCACCTTCTAGTATAGGGTTTGCCTCCAGCACCTGTTGCTCTATCCAGGAGTGCTGCCCGCTGATGGCTGCCAGGAACTGCAGGATCAGTTTGGTGCTTTCTGTCTTCCCGGCTCCAGACTCACCACTAACCCACACACACCCCCCCCCCCCACACACACACACACACACACAAACAATCAAGAAAGAATAAATATCTAATATTTAAGTAAATATTGAAACAGATTGCCATATTATTGTTGGACATTGCCTTATAAATCATGAATCCCCAAAAATGTATTTGTGATGTTTGTAGTGTCAGGGTATAATGTTATCGCTGTTAAAATGACTATTTAAACCATATTTTTTCAGACCAAGCCCACTGGACCGATTATTAGTACAATACTTCTTTTTAATGTTATTTAATTTTTTTGTTGGTTGATAAAGTTGAAAAAGAACAATTTGATCTCTCAGATTCCTTTAAAGGTCCCCTATTATGCAAAATGCACTTTTTGCTGTCTTTTATAGATAAATATGTGTCCCCGGTGTGTAAGGAGACTCACAAAGTGTCAGTAAATACAACCCTCTCTCTTTTCCTCCTTACCCACATCTCTAAAAACGGGGGTACAAACGAGCTGATCCAGATTTGCTTCTGTTATTACGTCATATCGGAAATGTGGGCTGGCTTTACATTGAACTCCTGGCAACGCCCACCCCCCACGTGACACGTCCCAACCTATCCAGACATCCTGCTGAACACACAGAGGTGCTGCGGAGGGGATTCAGCTCCTGACTATATATTGCGGACGATAGGTTGGGACGTGTCACGTGGGCGGGGCGTTGCCAGGAGTTCAATGTAAAGCCAGCACACATTTCCGATATGACGTCATAACAGAAGCAAATCTGGATCAGCTTGTTTGTACCCCCGTTTTTAGAGATGTGGGTAAGGAGGAAAAGAGAGAGGGTTGTATTTTCTGACACTTTGTGAGTCTCCTTACACCCCGGGGACACATATTTATACCCTGCCGGCCAAAAAAAAGGTCACAAACCTGTGGGGGGGCAGTGCTATGATCTGGGGTTGCTGCAGTTGGTCTGGTCTAGGTTCAGCAACGTGCCCAAAAAATGAGGTCAGCTGACTACCTGAATATACTGAAGGACCAGGTTATTCCATCAATGGATTTTTTTCTTCCCTGATGGCACGGGTTCCAAGATGCCAGGATCCATCGGGCTCAGATTGTGAAAGAGTGGTTCAGGGAGCATGAGACGTCATTTTCACACATGGATTGGCCCCCACAGAGTCCAGACCTGAACCCCATTGAGAATCTTTGGGATGTGCTGGAGAAGACTTTGCACAGTGGTCCGAATCTCGCGTCATCAATGCAAGATCTTGGCGAAAAATGAATGCAAGACAGAAATAAATGTAGTGACATTGCAGAAGCTTGTGGAAATGATGCCACAGCAAAAGCGTGCCGTAATCAAAGCTAAAGGCGGTCCAACACATATTAGAGTGTGTGACCTTTTGGCCGGGCAGTGTATATAAAAGACATTTAAAAGTGCATTTTGCATAATTGGGGACCTTTAAAGTATAAGCTTCAGTCTGATTCCCCAGATATCACGTCGTAAGCTCAGATCTTTGTCCCACAGGAGGTTAGCATCAGAGGCTCTCTCCACCTGATGATGCAGCACTGGTCGCGGTTGTTCCTCTGCATGTTGAAATAACAGTTGTCAGCGATGGCAAAGATGTGAGGTGGCATTTCGCCGATCTTCTTGTTGGTGTAGAGGCGGATCTGGTCGGCTGTGTAGATGGGCAGCAGCTGGTAGGGGTTCACAGCCACCAGGATGGAGCCGGTGTACGTCTGCACATACACAGGGAGAGGTACTGATTTATGGGTTCTAAAGGAGAACCTCACATACAAAATAAAGATCTTTATATAAACTACTTAAAACTTGTACTAGGATGGAAATTAGATGTAGCCCACCTATACCAATACCAATAGTTATGTGCATTTATACTTGAAACTAAAATCTTATCAAATATAAACTCAGATGTGTTAAAGATTCTTTCAGCAGCTGGGAGAGAGGCTGGAGGTGGGGACGCAGGGTTCTTATCTCCGATGGTGACACTGAGAACGTATCAGTCAACGCTACGAGAGAAACGACGGCCATGTTGGAACACATCAACATGCACCTTGGCTGCAGCGCTGAGAGAAGTAGTGCCATAGAACATGACACCTGCCAAGCTCACCTCCAAAGCTTCAAAGATTAAGAGACGTAGCTTTTCCTCCTCCCCAGCCCAATTCATTTAGGATTTCAGTCAGGACACATTGCATTTTTTATAGAATTGACCTTTAATTTTCAATCAATCATTCAATTTTTGTTTTTTAAATTGCAGTTAAACATTTTTTTTAAAAAGAATATATCAACGCAAATGTAAGGTTTCTCAAACTCAAAGCTGCATTGATATACTGCTTATTGTCAGATCTCTCTTTTTTGTGTTTCATTGAATCATTCATACACACAGTGTGGTCCTGTGGGCATGGTATTTGTTGTTGTTGTTATGGTTGGAATTAGTTTGTGTTGCTAACACAAACTTGTTGATGGAACACACTCAACTCAGGTGTGACATGATTCCCAATATAAATAATTACATCAATAAAACTCTCATTTCGTGATCCAATGTTGACAAAAAACACAAATAAGTGCAAATAAAATAAAAAGTGAGTCAGTAGTTCACTCTGTAGGGACTTGGACTTTGGACCGAAGGGTCGCCGGTTCACGTACTGATCAGACCAAGAAATAGAATAGGGAGTGTGGACAGGTAGAGGAGAGGAGTCAGTTCGCCTTCTGGGCCAATGCCGAGGTGCCCTTGAGCAGGGCACCGAACCCCCAACTGCTCCCTCGCCGCGCCGGCTAGACTGGCTGCCTCTCCGCTCTGGATCCTCTCAATGCATGTGCATGTGTGCTTACTGTATACCTGTGTGTATTGAATGTAACTGTACTGTATGGTAACTGTACAAAAATGCATGTGCGTGTATATAAAACAGATTTGAAAAATCAATAGAAGTTCATCTTCTTCTTATTTGTTCCATTCCATAATGGGAATGTCTAAATGATCCCTGCTATTTTTTCTTGCAAAATATACGCATTTGTAACAAAATGAAATGAATCATAACTAGTTTTCAATTTAAGCTTATGAGACAGATTACTGATAACATGAAATATTCAATGCGTGCAACGTACATGCGGCTTACAGACACACCTCACAGGGAATATGCTGCATACTGATTTAAGCCTGGCAGGTTTTGCCTCTTAAAGATGTGCATCTAATAGCCTTAATAAAGCGTTTTATTTGCAGCAGGCTCTCTCAGGTCATGCTTGAAGTGCAGGAGCGGACTTACCCTGCCACCACAGTTAGTCTTCAGAGGAAACAGGAAAAGGTAGGAGAGAGAAATTGGGCGACAGAAAGAATAGGAAGCAAGAAGATGAGAGCGGAAAACAGCAGACAAATTAGGCTGGACTTGTGAGGGGCGGGGGGGTTAGGCCCTGGATAAAGCCCCGAGGAGACGTTCAGGTGTAAAAAATACTGCAGTGTTGGTGTGAATGGGTTCAGGTAAGATATTGTAACTCATACTTTATAGGTATAACCTCTAGAAACATGAACCTACTGTTTACATTTCTCAGGACAATATATTACTGTTTGCAACAATATGTTGTATTCAGGGCTGTCACAATATCAGATGTTTACTACGCAATAATCGAGGTAGTCAATTAAATTCATGATTTATCTTTTTAAATGTGAGTTTTGCGCTGTATATTGAAATTGCTATTCTGAATGAGATTTTAATGATTCACTATAGACCAGCTGTAAAGCCCTCTATGAACACAAAAATTGATACAGTCAACATTAACGGATATTTCATGTAGGCCAGGCCTATAATGGTATGATGAAAATAACTGATGGAGGAATTGACAAAACTAACATATAGCAATTTAGAGTTTGAAGCTTTCAATCACAGTAATAAATTATAATTTGTATTTTGATGCTTGTTTGCATGTCATCATCATTTTTAATCAAGAACTGGTGAAAAACAGGCCTGCAGCACTAACACTCACATAGATGAGCTCATCTGTGTATCTGATCAGCAAGTTCTACTTGTACAGTATATCAGTATTAGTGTTTATTAGTAGTATTAGAGGAGTACTGCAGTAGTACTCACATAGATGAGCTTGTCTGTGTATCTGATCAGCAGGTTGCGGAGGATGCCGGCTTCGTTGAGGTCTCCCAGGCGGATCATGTCCTCCACACCATGGATGGAGGTCGGATGCATCGGCTTGATGTTTGTTGCATTCTGGGGGGAGATCCAGTGCTCCTGTTGGGGGGCGGGGGAGCAGGGTTATTAATGAAAACTAAATCTAAAATTTTAATAAGAACGAGAAACATTATGGCCGTTACTACACAGTTCTCCACCCATGTATCTTTTATGTTAATTTACCTACATGCTTCAGAGACATTATACCTGAAACTAACAAAAGCAAACTTAATACATTCAACTAAACCTTTCAGAAAACAATAAGAAAGGAATGAACTAGAACTGCGTGAAAACAAACTCAATCTTAACTTATCTATAAATGGAGGAGTTTTGGTTGGACACTTGGACTATGTAGTGGTGGACTTCAGACAAAACAACAAGTAGTTTTTTTCAAGCTAAAAAGTGTTCCAACACTTACATTTCCTTCATCATCCAACACCTGGATCTGTCCTGAGTCACAGAGCTTGACCACAGCGCCGACCGGCACCTCAAACTCCCGGCCACTCTTTGAATCCAACCAAACATAGTCGCCCTGAAAAATACATCAAAAATTAAGACCCAAGCCAGGAAAAGGAAATGGACCAAAATGTATTAAAATAGACCATCAGAAAGAATTTACATTTTAAATCAATGTCAGACTAACAGTGATCGGAACCAGACATGTTAGGTGATCAGACCCATGATTGGAATCAATTTTTTTCTTTGTTTTCATTAAATAAATCATAACTGTTTTCAATCTGCACCAGGACCAGGCTTATGCAGTCTGAAGTCATTCCCATTAACCCAAGCAGACATTAAACAAGGCCTCATCTCGATCTTTACTCCCTATTTTGTGTGGATTGAAGGTGAAGCATTAAAGGGAACTGTTGTATTTTTTCGATTTAGATCTTTTCCCATATTTTTTTGTCTGATGGGGATAAACATGTTTGTAATTGGTCCAGTATTGAGTGAGACCATGCAGTGGACATTGCCCCGAGCGAGTGTGCGCTGCAGTGTAGACGAACATTTGGTCAATTAACATCCCAGTGAAAAATACCAAAGTTCCCCTTCAGTCTAAGCAGGGTTAGTAAATGAAAGGGTAAAATGAACCCCTATGATCTCCTGAACCAGACAGACAGCCCAGCTGGACTGGAAGCTTCTGGAAAGGACAGAACACTAAATGTGTACCAGGAATCTGTCGAGCTGGACATGGAGGACATCTAACCAGCAGACAGTCATCATGTAGGAGAGGAAAGAAGGGTAAGTACAGATCTCTACATCAGAAGAGTTTACGAATACTCTCCTGTCCAATTATTCAGGGTCAAACTCTCAGCCTGTGCCGGAAGGTTCCTCCTTCATGGATGCAGGGGGTCAGTAACATGGACTCCAGTGAACAGCGAGGGGTTGAACAAAGCATACTGATGTTCTTTTTATAATATTGGATTGTTATTGATGCATAAATGTGTCCACTTATTTTTAGTGTATTATATATGTTGTATATTAATGAATTGAGTCTGAAAAAAAATGGTTAATAAAGTTATCGATTGAATGTAGTTGTGTAATAACTAAGACATTTGTTTGTAATGGTTGTGAAGTAAACAGTAGTAAAACATTAAAATACTCAAGTAAATGGCAAAAGACACGATCCAGGACGTTCAGTTTGAATAAAGGGGCCCTATTCTGCTGATGTTCAGGTGTATATCAGTATGTAGTGTCTCTACTTTAAAGAGTCCTCTCCTGCTGATGTTCAGGTGTATATCAGTATGTAGTGTCTCTACTTTAAAGAGTCCTCTCCTGCTGATGTTCAGGTGTATATCAGTATGTAGTGTCTCTACTTTAAAGAGTCCTCTCCTGCTGATGTTCAGGTGAATATCAGTATGTAGTGTCTCTACTTTAAAGAGTCCTCTCCTGCTGATGTTCAGGTGTATATCAGTATGTAGTGTCTCTACTTTAAAGAGTCCTCTCCTGCTGATGTTCAGGTGTATATCAGTATGTAGTGTCTCTACTTTAAAGAGTCCTCTCCTGCTGATGTTCAGGTGTATATCAGTATGTAGTGTCTCTACTTTAAAGAGTCCTCTCCTGCTGATGTTCAGGTGAATATCAGTATGTAGTGTCTCTACTTTAAAGAGTCCTCTCCTGCTGATGTTCAGGTGTATATCAGTATGTAGTGTCTCTACTTTAAAGAGTCCTCTCCTGCTGATGTTCAGGTGTATATCAGTATGTAGCGTCTCTACTTTAAAGAGTCCTCTCCTGCTGATATTCAGGTGTATATCAGTATTTAGTGTCTACTTTAAAGAGTCCTCTCCTGCTGATGTTCAGGTGTATATCAGTATGTAGTGTCTCTACTTTAAAGAGTCCTCTCCTGCTGATGTTCAGGTGTATATCAGTATGTAGAGTCTCTATTTTAAAGAGTCCTCTCCTGCTGATGTTCAGGTGTATATCAGTATGTAGTGTCTCTACTTTAAAGAGTCCTCTCCTGCTGATGTTCAGGTGTATATCAGTATGTAGAGTCTCTACTTTAAAGAGTTCTCTCCTGCTGATGTTCAGGTGTATATCAGTATGTAGTGTCTCTACTTTAAAGAGTCCTCTCCTGCTGATGTTCAGGTGTATATCAGTATGTAGTGTCTCTACTTTAAAGAGTCCTCTCCTGCTGATGTTCAGGTGTATATCAGTATGTAGTGTCTCTACTTTAAAGAGTCCTCTCCTGCTGATGTTCAGGTGTGTATCAGTATGTAGTGTCTCTACTTTAAAGAGTCCTCTCCTGCTGATGTTCAGGTGTATATCAGTATGTAGTGTCTCTACTTTAAAGAGTCCTCTCCTGCTGATGTTCAGGTGTATATCAGTATGTAGTGTCTCTACTTTAAAGAGTCCTCTCCTGCTGATGTTCAGGTGTATATCAGTATGTAGAGTCTCTACTTTAAAGAGTCCTCTCCTGCTGATGTTCAGGTGTATATCAGTATGAAGTGTCTCTACTTTAAAGAGTCCTCTCCTGCTGATGTTCAGGTGTATATCAGTATGTAGAGTCTCTACTTTAAAGAGTTCCTCTCCTGCTGATGTTCAGGTGTATATCAGTATGTAGTGTCTCTACTTTAAAGAGTCCTCTCCTGCTGATGTTCAGGTGAATATCAGTATGTAGTGTCTCTACTTTAAAGAGTCCTCTCCTGCTGATGTTCAGGTGTATATCAGTATGTAGTGTCTCTACTTTAAAGAGTCCTCTCCTGCTTATGTTCAGGTGTATATCAGTATGTAGAGTCTCTATTTTAAAGAGTCCTCTCCTGCTGATGTTCAGGTGTATATCAGTATGAAGTGTCTCTACTTTAAAGAGTCCTCTCCTGCTGATGTTCAGGTGTATATCAGTATGTAGTGTCTCTACTTTAAAGAGTCCTCTCCTGCTGATGTTCAGGTGTATATCAGTATGTAGTGTCTCTACTTTAAAGAGTCCTCTCCTGCTGATGTTCAGGTGTATATCAGTATGTAGTGTCTCTACTTTAAAGAGTCCTCTCCTGCTGATGTTCAGGTGTATATCAGTATGTAGTGTCTCTACTTTAAAGAGTCCTCTCCTGCTGATGTTCAGGTGTATATCAGTATGTAGTGTCTCTACTTTAAAGAGTCCTCTCCTGCTGATGTTCATGTGAATATCAGTATGTAGTGTCTCTACTTTAAAGAGTCCTCTCCTGCTGATGTTCAGGTGTATATCAGTATGTAGTGTCTCTACTTTAAAGAGTCCTCTCCTGCTGATGTTCAGGTGTATATCAGTATGTAGTGTCTCTACTTTAAAGAGTCCTCTCCTGCTGATGTTCAGGTGAATATCAGTATGTAGCGTCTCTACTTTAAAGAGTCCTCTCCTGCTGATGTTCAGGTGTGTATCAGTATGTAGTGTCTCTACTTTAAAGAGTCCTCTCCTGCTGATGTTCAGGTGTGTATCAGTATGTAGTGTCTCTACTTTAAAGAGTCCTCTCCTGCTGATGTTCAGGTGTATATCAGTATGTAGTGTCTCTACTTTAAAGAGTCCTCTCCTGCTGATTTTCAGGTGTATATCAGTATGTAGTGTCTCTACTTTAAAGAGTCCTCTCCTGCTGATGTTCAGGTGTATATCAGTATGTAGAGTCTCTACTTTAAAGAGTCCTCTCCTGCTGATGTTCAGGTGTATATCAGTATGTAGCGTCTCTACTTTAAAGAGTCCTCTCCTGCTGATGTTCAGGTGTATATCAGTATGAAGTGTCTCTACTTTAAAGAGTCCTCTCCTGCTGATGTTCAGGTGTATATCAGTATGTAGTGTCTGTACTTTAAAGAGTCCTCTCCTGCTGATGTTCAGGTGTATATCAGTATGTAGTGTCTCTACTTTAAAGAGTCCTCTCCTGCTGATGTTCAGGTGTATATCAGTATGTAGTGTCTCTACTTTAAAGAGTCCTCTCCTGCTGATGTTCAGGTGTATATCAGTATGTAGTGTCTCTACTTTAAAGAGTCCTCTCCTGCTGATGTTCAGGTGTATATCAGTATGTAGAGTCTCTACTTTAAAGAGTCCTCTCCTGCTGATGTTCAGGTGTATATCAGTATGTAGTGTCTCTACTTTAAAGAGTCCTCTCCTGCTGATGTTCAGGTGTATATCAGTATGTAGTGTCTCTACTTTAAAGAGTCCTCTCCTGCTGATGTTCAGGTGTATATATGTGGTGTCTCTACTTTAAAGAGTCCTACTCCTAATTACTTTAACACAGAACTACGCAATATTACATCATTTCCTCTCAAACACACACACACACACACACACACACACACACACACACACACACACACACACACACACACACACACACACACACACACACACACACACACACACACACACACACACACACATAGAAATGTAATTAATATTTAATGCATGACACAAGGGCGCACACTTACCGGACAGGAATACCACAGAGGCAAGACATATAATTAAGATCCCTGCAACTAAAAACACTCTCTCTCACACACACACACACACACACACACACACACACACACACACACACACACACACACACACACACACACACACACACACACACACTCACACACACTCACACACACACACACACACACACACACACACACACACAGACACACAGACACACACACACACACACACACACACACACACACACACACACACAGACACACACACACACACACACACACACACACACACACACACACACACACAGGCTCGTACCGGCAGCAGTGTGCTCTGTTTCACCACAGTGTTGACATTGCGTAGCAGGGCCCATTTGGCCAGGTCCTTCTCGTAGAGTTCCACATACTCCCGGCGCTTGTACATCTTCACATGCACTGTCCAAACGTGTTCACCCTGACAATGACTTCTGATGTGAGCAGACCTCTATCCAACACACACATGGAACAAAAAAATCCACAACTCTTGGGGGAAAGGTGTCGTGATTGACCTGATGAGTTTATAAATGTTGCTTTAACAATTTCCAAATATCCTGTGGAACTTTGGTAGATACAAAGTCTTCATAAAAACCTCTGTTGGATCATCTCAAAAAGCTGAATAGTCCATGTGATGGTGTCAAGAAGAACAGGTGGGGGCAGGGTCAGACATCCTGCTCCGTGACCTTCAGTCCCGCCTCTCTCTGTACGTATACTCCACTTTAAGGATTTAAAAATGTATAAGAATATCCAGCTTTCTGATCATGTTCAGATCACTCTGAAGTATCCACTGCAGAAACATTTTGGGACAATCCTCCTGCTCTCTCTCCCTTCCTCTCTCTATCACACTCACACACTATCACACAGTTTGTTAACCCAGCCCCCAACAACCTCCACTATCGCCCATGGCAACAAGATGTCACTTCCTCCTCAGTCGTATGGTGTTGGATTTCTGAACAGATAAAAACACTACAATGTCAACGCTGCCCTGCCAGATAAACTGTTTAACCGTGTGACTGAGAAGATCAGTCAGTAAACTATCAACAATACTTTAAAACCTTTTACCGGGCCTAGAATACAGAACCAAACCATACGTCAATATAAAACATGTGATGGTGAGCAGCTTCCACTGTGTGTGGAGGCTCTGGCAGTGTGCCCAGCACTTTGGTCCAGACCTAAATACATGTATCTTGATTACTGTGGAACACCCTGCCAGGAGATATCCAAGAGGCCAACTCAGTGGACATTTTTAAACGACAGCTAAAAACCCATCTTTTTAGATTAGCTTTTTATTAGCTACACCTTCCTTTAAATGTTGTTCTTTGTTATTCACCTACTTTTATATTGTTTTATTTGTTTTATAGGTCTTAAAGTGTTTTAAGTCACATTATTTATTTGACAGTTTTAATAGCAACTTTTCCTTTTAAGTTGGCCTTTAATCTTTTAATTGCTTACCATTTGCTATATTTTTGAAGGTTTTATTATCAGTTTTATTTTCATTGTACACATATGTTTACATTTATTTTATAGGCTCTCATATTGTATTATTGTGTGCCTCTTAACCTGTTAAAATATTATGTTTTGTTGCTATGCTGCATGTATCTGAAAAAGTTTTAAACATCTGATCTGAGGGGAATTTCTTGTGAGGTTTGCCATTTTTGCAAAGCACTTTGAGCCGCACGTGCCATATGAAAAGTGCTATAAATAAAGTTTTATTGTTATTATTCGATAGATTGTTATGAGATGTTTTACAAATGTTCCCAGAGGATGAATCCTGAATATTTGAGAACATTTCCTCTAGCACAGTGGGCAGTGGAGGTATGTAATTAAATATACTGTACTGTACTTAAATACAGCCTTGTGTTTCCCTTTAATGAACGTCTATGGCAGGTAATTTAAAGTTTGTTTGGACAGGTCCTGATTATTTAATTCTATATGTTGGAATGTTTTATTTGTATTTATTGGTCAATGTTACATCAGGCTGAGGGAAAACAGGTTACATATAGCCTTTTGTTAGGAATCAGATCCCCTTCAGCTTGTCTGATCGCTCTATTCACCAGCACCTTAATGCTGACACATGACACATTTTGCTCTTCCGTCACTTTAACAAAACCATCCTCAACATAACCCTGCCCGACAGCTCGCTAGCTGCTTGTTAATCTGGCATAAATGCTCCCCATTTTATAATTTAGAGCAAATTACTGAACAGGCCCCTCGGGCAGATTTCCCCAACTCTACTTTAAGGATCACAGTACTGTATACTGCCTTACATCCTTCAGGGGCAAATACAACAAAACGTTTGTCTCCACAACTGATTTCAGTGAACATTGTTTAAAAAAAACATCACATTCATGGCCCCCTGAGGATGAACTGTAAAGACTTCTCATCCAGCAGTGGTCAACAGTTTGGTGTCTCCAACATCCCAACATACAGTATATATTATTGTTATATTTTACTATCCACAAAAAATAATGCCATCCCCTTAGCCTCCCCTGTGCTTGTGATTAGGGCTTATTATTAAATGTGATAGTGCTAACACATTCAACTACCGCTGATCAACAAGCTAGCTTCAGTCCTGTGTGATGAATGCTCATAGTGTTGGCTATGAGTATGCCAGTTTAATTAAGAAAATACTCTGTCTGGCAAACTGAGACACCTGAACATTACACCACTGAGCACCTGTTTTACACACACACACACACACACACACACACACACACACACACACACACACACACACACACACACACACACACACACACACACACACACACACACACACACACACACACACACACACACACACACACACACACACACACACACAGCTTGTGACAGAGCAAAGAGAGAGCGGGGCGACGGCAAACTATCAGAAACCACATGTTGAATTATTGAACGCAGAGGATCTGTCTCTGTGTCTCCTCTCTTATTCTTCTTCTTCTTCTGTGCCTCTGGCTTTCTTTTCAATCACCTCATTCTCCCTCTTGTACATTACAGATCATGTACTCATGCAATTTCCTAATTCTGATCATCTTGTAAACTGATCTTAATTGAATACAGTATTGTTTCCAGGGTGCAGCATCCATTGCTTTATGCAACTGACCAAAAGCTTCACGAGGATTGCATTAATATTTGTTTTAATATGACACTTCAACCTATTACCACTCTTATCTGGGGGGTAAATCACAAACACTTAAGTGAAAAATAAACGTAATGGATAAAGACTATTGCATAGGGTATGACTGTAACAGAGAGCTGAAACTATACAAGTACTAATCGTTGTTGGCCTGAATTTGCCTCAAACAAACATCTAGCTGAGAGTGTTTCCTGACACCATTCTCCAACCATTTTCATCAGTCCCACATTTAGAGAAAGGCTTTTTACATGAGTCATTTAAAAATCGATGAAGCCCCCAGGTCAACTAACCAGACATGCCAGCCGAGGCAGACAGCCAGGATAATCCATGACCTAGTAAAGGGCTTCATTTACAGCTAACAGGCTTAAGTGCAGCAAAACTTCACTTTCACCAGCTGCATAATACACATGATTTTATAACGGGCCGTTCTGCAGGAAGACTACTTTTCTTTTGGAACTTTAAGTTTAATTTAATGCTGATACTTTAGTATTCAAACTTAAATAAATGGCCAGAATGTGGGACTTTTACTGACAGAGTATTATTGACAGTTATTGCAATTTCTAAGATCAGGTCAATTAGAACTTCAATGATCCCAAAGACCCTTGTGCAAAAAAGGGTTAGGGTTAGGGTTAGGGTTAGGGTTAGGGTTAGTGCAAAAAAGAATTAAAATAGAAGCTGATGCGTGTATAGTAAAATAAGAAAACCAAAATAGAAAAGGAATTTGAAACAAGGCAAAAAAAAAGGAAATATACATTTAAAGAGAAGTAATATTGCACATAATATTGAGGATGGAATGCAGTGTGTATCTTAACTCTTAGTCCTCGTAGTGTTAGCTGGACAGCAGTGTGTGTGTGTGTGTGTGTGTGTGTGTGTGTTAGCAGGGCAGCAGTGTGTGCTTGTGTTAGCAGGGCAGCAGTGTGTGTTGGTGTTAGCAGGACAGCAGTGTGTGTGTGTGTGTGTGTGTGTGTGTGTGTGTGTGTGTGTGTGTGTGTGTGTGTGTGTGTGTGTGTGTGTGTGTGTGTGTGTGTGTGTGTGTGTGTGTGTGTGTTAGCAGGACAGCAGTGTGTGTTGGTGTTAGCAGGACAGCAGTGTGTATGTGTGTTAGCAGGACAGCAGTGATGTAATGCTCATGCAGCTCTGCTGGATGGCTGAGTGTTCTCATCATCTCTTTCTTCAGGTGAATAATTCAGGCCAGACATGAGCCGGGTGTTCCCTTACGTCTGCTAATGTCACACTGAAAGGTAACAAAGCACACAGAGGACACAGAAAATGCTTTATGGTTAATGGGTATGCCTGCAAATATTTGTGACCAATCCCTCTACCTCTTGCTATTTGTTTTTACTGCACTAATAAAGTGAAATCAAATAAATCACAAAAATGGTTTTCCTGAAAACAGTTGTCAAACACTTACATATTTACACATTTAGCAGATTCAGAACATCATCATTCACTGGTGTTAGTGAATTTGAGATTATTAGTGAACTCCTGAGAGGAATCCAAAGCTGCTCAAAGCTGCACTGTGTTCACCAGCTCGACCTTTCCCTGTGTCCGTCTGCAGTCTGCCGCTGAGCAGCTGGAGTATGGTCAGAAGCGGAAGAAGTACTCAAATGTTTTACTGAAGTAATAGAAGCCAATCTATAGTATACAGATTCACAAACTCTTTCTTTAATAAAAGTTCAATGATAATGGCATCAGTACCAAAAGTACAAGTACTTGTTATGTGTAAAGGCTCATTTCAGAATATTGAAATGTACTGAAGTAAAATGATTGATGCAGTAATGTGTTCATCACAGCTGTTAAAGGTGGAGCTCATTTGAAGTACTTTATATAATGCTGATGGATATCCAAACCTCTCATTGTATGTCAGTGTTTATTTATATAGGTGTATATTTATTATTAGCTACTATGTAGAATCTTAACTTGTTTATAATTGTAAAAAGGGGCTTCCAAAATGTAGTGGAGTAGAAGTATGAAGCAGCATGAAGTAAAAATACGTACAGTACCTCAACACTGTGCTTAAGTACTATTGTAAATGTACTTCATTTCAGTCCACCACTATACAGCCACGGAAAAATTAAGACACCACTTCAGCATTATCATTTTCTCTTTTTGATAGATAGAGTTAAATTATTATTATTATTTATTTATTGTATTCTATAAACTACTGACAACATTTCTCTGTGTTGGAATTCAACAGACACTGGAAGGGCTGCCATACATGTAGAGATACAGATTTAAGAAAATGTGGAGTGGTCTCTTCATTTTTTCCGGAGCTGTATATAGTAAGTTAGTTTTACAGCTTTCATCAAAAACGAGTGCCTGCTGAGAACAGAGAGAGGGAACCAAACCACTGAAGCTGTTTCCAGGGAAACCCAACCTATGGGCTCAGAGCTGTTGTAAAGGGCAAAAGAGAGTTCAGAGAACACCTTTGCATACACAAGATATAATAGATTGATCAGGATATTGCAAAAGCCATTTCATTTTTCCACAGTCTCCCCCACTATACATTCAATAAACACAAATGAAAGTTCATTATCTGTCATTGCAGCTCAGGCCCATTCAGTGTCTTGTTACCCTTAATGCACCTGGTTTACCTCAGGTTATACAAGCTTCCAGGATGAGTGAGTTCACACTGCATAGTATCCTGAGGTGTTTTTCAGGTGAGGCTGTGCCATCTGGTGGTGTGTGTGAGGCATTTTAACCCCTGCAGTTACACTCTCTGTGAGGAAACGAAACAGCCTCTGAAGGATCATCAGACTACTACCGGATGCTGGGACTCAGAGGAATCCAATTACTTTAGAGTTAGGAGCTTCATCGAGCAGGGGGACAGAAAAGAGGCCATGTGATTGATAGAGGCACTTCCAGCTCACCTCATTTGCATTTAGATTGATCATTTAAAGTCAAAGGTCACACAAGCTAATTGTGCTGGTAGCCTATTTGTTAACGAATTAACTCATCAATAAAAACACAGAGACCCGCTCACCTCTCTGCTTCAGTGGACCATTACCATAATATCTCCTCTCTATGTACAGATGGAGAATGAGCAGAGCATGAAGACACAGCAAGCATGCTGGGAAAACAGTAAGAAACTGAGGTATTCAGCTCAAGTAAATGTAGTAATACCACATAAATAAATAAACATAAACTCAGCATAAAAACAAATGACAAGCCCTCCAATTAAAACCTTGCTCAACTAAAAGTACAGTACTGCTGTGTAGTTTATAAACAGATGTGTTTTGTGTGTAAGATGTGACTATTCTTGAGTTCAAATCTGCAGTATGGATTGAAGTAGAAGAATAAAGTAGCACAAATATGAAATACTCGTATAAAGTACACAAGTACAAAGGCTCATGTTGTTTCATTATGTAATTCCAGCTCAGTGTTAACTGCTTTGTAACATCAGATATCCCTCAGTGTGTATAAAGTAGGGGGGGGGGGCACACTGAGACTGCAGTGCGCCCCCCCCCCCTGCCTCTGCCTGCAGGAGAGCTCTCCTTCACCTCTGCACCCGTACTCTTCTTTATCATCACTTTGATGAACAGCACAGCACTTGAGTTAAGCCGCTTGCTTACTTTAAACTCAACCTAACTTTAGTCATAAAGCGTCTTTGGTACATCATGCAGCCCTAAGTGCTTCACAGAGCCAGAACAAACAGCACCAACAACAGAGAGAAGAGAAAAACCCACAAAAAACAGCAATACATTGGAATTTACAGGACTAAAAGTGTGTCAATAACTATAAAACACTAAAATACATTTTACAAAATTGTCCATAGAGATAGGAATAGTATAATAACTAATGATTAAGACTTAAAAAATAGACCCTGAATGAACGAGGCACCTTTAAGCCATGGTTTAACAGACAAGTCTAAAGGGTGTTTATTTAAATGTCCAGGCAGACAGAGATCAGGGCCATAGCGACTGAACGATGATTCCTCATGACGGTTTTTGTTGGTCTCTGGGAAGATAGCAGGCAGCTGCACTGAAAAAACTGAAACGTTGACTTTAATTACATGTATTAGGTCCACAACTTTTACATAACTGTATGAGGTTAGTTGAAAGCAATAATATTAAGTTGAACCTATTAGTTTTGATTTAAACATAATATTATTGCTTTCAACTAACCTCAGTTATGTAAAATTTGTGGACCTAATACATTTAATGACAGTTTTTTCAGTGTGCACGGACCTGTGGGACCTGTAGAGATTGATAAAACACTTCTGAAAAATAGTAAGAGGATCTTCATATAGGGCTGGGCAATAATTCAATCTGATAATATTTGGTCTTTCAATTGAATCAAATCATCACAGACGTTTTCTTTTAGATATAACATAACATTAGGCTTTAAACGAATAACATCACATTCACATGGCTGCACATCACTGACTGCTGTTTTTTTAAACATAGAAGCTTTGGACGTAGGACAGTAGGGTTTTTACTGAGGTATTTGTGTGGTAGATGAAACGTGAAAATCTCCAGAAAATGTTCAATCGTTCTCTCAGTTGTAAAGTGGTCCATTTACACAGTAGAATACATTAATTATTAAAACACACACACACACACACACACACACACACACACACACACACACACACACACACACACACACACACACACACACACACACACACACACAATGATTGTCCGGTAAATGACAGAGCTGCTGAATGAACTGAATACCAGCTGTCCAGCGCAGTGGAATTGAACGGAACACTGAACTCAGCAGTGATAGAAAACACCATCAGACTAAACAGACAGACAGGCTTTGTGAGCGTATAAAACAAACTAACAAACACACAGTATCATCATCTGTCACAGAAAAGCATAAGTTGTCTCCTAGACATAGATAATTATGATATTCCCTTTTCTTTACCATTGATTTGTTCTTGTGTAACCCAATGCATCGCTGTGGTTTTGAGGTGAAGCTTCAGCTGAAGTTTGGGAGTGTTGAAGCTTTTGTTTTATGGTGTTAAAGAGTTTTTCTATATTTCAAAACACCTATTGTGAACCCAATAATCAAATGTTTAAATAAAATCCTGCACAATATTGACAAAAAAATACAATTTCAAAGCGTTTTTTAGGTGATGTAATCATCATTTGAACCCCAATCATCAAATGTATTGGGGATACAAACAATAAAGTGTATTATTATCCTGCTTGCACTGGTGGATTCATGGTTTGAAGTCATATAGGTACAACAGGAGCATGGTATAATATATCAGCACTGTTGTTCTATTAGTGTAGCTGTATTGTTTTCTAATACACAAACAGCAATCTAAAGCTTCAGAGTCTGATTTTAAATGTGATTTTAAAGTGCATGTGTGCCTCCTATCAAAACCTAAAACCAACCAGGATGATCCGTTCCACAGTGCTGAATGGAAGACGATCGTCCTTATATGTTGTTTCAAATGAATCAAAAACTGTGGTCACTGTAGGTTCTAAATCTGCATCAATAGGGGGTCAACTCAGAGCCTGAATCTCCCTGTGGGCCCCTGATCATTTAGATATTTACCTGGATGAGGGTGTTGCATCTGTAGCTGAGACGCCGTGCTTTTCTGTCCCAGCCCTCTGGCAGCCAATCAGATTCCTTCCCGTTCATTTTGATTGCCACGGTTACCACATCTAGGTAAAATGTGTGCACCTTTCGCACAAGACGGCAGGAAACTACAAGATGGATTCTTTCTTCTTGTTCAATGTGTCAGTGGGTTGATATGATTCAGTGAACCAGTGACAGCAGATATCCTGAGCATAGATGTTATAGGACATCCCAAAATATGTGAGCCTTCCAATGTGAACTGTCCTTAGCTTGGTGGTGAAAAAACAAACATAAAATGAAGATAAAACAGAGCGAGAGCATCTTCAGAGGATCTGTCATGTTAAAGAAAAACAGCCTTCACTACAGTAGATTCTACATGAGCCGCGAAAAATAGAACATTTTCCGGGGTTACAAGTCCTCTGTTCTTCTCAACTCACCATTTGCATAAAAAACCTTTCACACCGACATGAATATGCTCTGCAGATATCAGCCAGTCTTCTTCTTCTGCGCCCATATCAAACCATTGAAAGTTGCAGAGCAGGGGGGGCTGTGTGTGTGTGTGTGTGTGTGTGTGTGTGTGTGTGTGTGTGTGTGTGTGTGTGTGTGTGTGTGTGTGTGTGTGTGTGTGTGTGTGTGTGTGTGTGTGGGTGTGTGTGTGTGTGTGAGAGTGTGCTTGTATTATTGGCTCACCTCCTTTGGGCCTCCACAGTGTGTGTGTGTGGGGGGGTTTGCTGTCAGACCTGATTAGTCGATCAGAAAGGCTGACATGTTCAACAACACATTAACTGAGAATCAAAAACACTGACAGTAAAGCAGACACACACACGCACTGTGTGTGTGTGTGTGTGTGTGTGTGTGTGTGTGTGTGTGTGTGTGTGTGTGTGTGTGTGTGTGTGTGTGTGTGTGTGTGTGTGTGTTTTGAACTTGGAGAGGATTCAGTGGAAACAATGAAGAGCGATAAGCAGTGGATTCTTAATGATGTCTCTGCAACAAGCTGCACATGTTCAGTGTGTGTGTGTGTGTGTGTGTGTGTGTGTGTGTGTGTGTGTGTGTGTGTGTGTGTGTGTGTGTGTGTGTGTGTGTGTGTGTGTGTGTGTGTGTGTGTGTGTTTACCTGCTGTAGAATGACCATGGTTCTGGTTCCTGTCCTGATGACTGGACATTAGCAGTGTCTCCTGTAGACCCTGAGGATGACAGACACGGTGAGGCTAATCTTTTCTTCATTATGTAGTGCTTATTATTAACTGTGGGTAAGGCTGTCATTGCTTGCATAGAAATAATAGAACAATGGGAGGACCAGTCCTGATGTGCACTGCAGCTTCAGCAGAGCAACACATACACGCACACGCGCACTCATGTTACCTATAAACATGATCAAAAGAGCAGCAGACACATAAAGCTGTGCTTGTAAAAATTCAGTTTTAGAGTTCATTAAATAGCAGGGTCGAGTCTGCTAATAGGATCCATAAAAAATAGGTAACACCCACACACACACACACACACACACACACACACACACACACACACACACACACACACACACACACACACACACACACACACACACACACACACACACACACACACACACACACACAGAAAGATATAGAAGAAGACAGTAAATAAAAACAGCACATACAATAATATACTGTACTGAAACAATGCAGGAAATAACAAAAACTAAAGAGGCACATGTTTCTAATTGTTTAGCACATTTTATTCACTATTTTTATATATGTAATTCAGCCATATGAATTACATATGCAAATACATATTTAATACTGTCTACCTTTGAAGTTGCATACATCAGGTTGAAGAACATCGTTTTATTTTCCTGTTAGAATATTATAAGGAACAAATTGTTGACAGGGACAGTGGAAACGTGTCTAAATATGGCAATAGAATCTAAGTTCAAACATCCAGCAGTAACGAAGCACCATTATCTTATTTAGGATTGTAATGTCTATGAAAGATTTGATGCTGAAATAGTTAAAATATTGATTAAAACCGCCTTAAAGAAAAGGATCTCAGTGTGCAAGTTTCTTTTTAACCACTTCATGACTAATAAAGAGCCTCACATATGACCTGTGACTGACTCCATCTGTCACATGACACTTAACAGACTTAAATTGTGAGTGTGTGTGTGTGTGTGTGTGTGTGTGTCGGTGTGTGTCGGTGTGTGTCGGTGTGTGTCGGTGTGTGTGTGTGTGTGTGTGTGTGTGTGTGTGTGTGTGTGTGTGTGTGTGTGTGTGTGTGTGTGTGTGTGTGTGTGCCCCAGTAAATAATTCAGCCTCCCTTAATGAAGCATGCATTTGATCTTTTGACTTTCTGACACATGGCGCCCGTGACACCTCGCCCTCATTAGACGTTTGAGTCTGAGCTCCAGTGAGAAGAGGAGGAGTACACCCAAGCTCCTAGAGCGCCCTCCCTCGTCTCACATTTCTGTAATTCTGTAATTTTTGGTGCACATGATTCCTCTTAACCTGTATTGTTTTAATTCCTAGATATATTATACATCTAAAAAACCACCAAGACTAGTGCATCACCCCACTCAGGCACGACAACTATTGCCTGAAACTAACTCAT
>NC_086366.1:27178184-27255684 GCF_036324505.1 Eleginops maclovinus | reverse complement strand
ATAAAACGTACCACTGTTTGAATCTCCAGCAGGAGAAGCTGACTACACTGACGGCAATGATATTGACAACAACAACTCCCATCATGCTTAGTGACTTTACTAAAAGTAAAACATGAATCATTTAGGATGAACAGATCTGAGTGCCCCCCCAAACACTCAAAACTCACTCTGTTGTTATCCCGGGGAGCAATCTGTAAAACCAAATCTAACCCGTGCCCACCCTTCACCCTGCACTGAGGGGCCTGAGGGAGACCCCACAGCTGTGGACATATGGAACCCAGACACTATTGATTATGAGAGATTTTCTGGGGCATCCCAAATGGAAAGTGAACACTGACGGGCTTTTAGAAACACATTTAGCCTGTTTTTATTGTGGAGGAAGTAATAAAACATCTTTTAAAGAGAAGAGAAACTAGAGAAGTCACCATCTTTACTGTAAGAGTGTTTCTGTTGTAAAGCGCCTCAAAATAAAATGTGTATGTTTATTATCGTTAATAATGACAGAAGCTTTCATTTGCCACTCTCACATGAAAATGACCTTTTGAATTAATGTCAAAAGGTTGCATGTTCACATCTATGAACGTGAACACAGTCGCAGTTTTAAACCAGTAACCATGGCAGCAGTTTTAAACAGTGAATACAGGTGCAGTTTTTAACATGGGGTTCATCTTATGCAACGGTACCCAACACAACCCCAGTTCAGAATGAGTCAGTTTATCCGATCAAAATCTGTTTTGATTCGCCCAACAGGCCGAAAGGTCATTTTATTCATCTTTAAGAAAATCATGTTGCTGCGTTCTCACACTTTGCTTACATATTGTGTTGAAAGGTGAATGTTGACATGACCTCGGCTTCACCCGGTGCAGTATGAAATCATAATGAATGAATGGAGATAAGAGTATAAAAGCTTTGTGAGTACTCAGGGAGGAACTGGGAGTCAAACCCAGCCACCACATCCAGAACGTAAATGTAATCAGACTCTGTGGAGCAGTGTTTCTGTCAGAGGTTAGAAGTGCTTCACAGTGAACTGTAGTAAGAAACATAATGGTAGTAGAAGTTTTTATTTATTATTAATGTGCAATTTAACAAACACTATCTTAGATTTCTCTAATTAAGTTGTTTCTGTGTGTATACCTGAAGAAACCATAGCTCTGTGCGATCCATGTTCTGCTGAACATGGTTAAATGTGGGGTTCTGGAACAAATGTATTAGTTGTTTAATTTGAAGGACTGTGTTTTCATCACTATAATCAGCAGAACAATGGATAATAAATGTAGTCCTTTACCATCTTCCTATGTTACAAACGTGTATCATTAGGATATCACAGATAAATATGCACAGTATCCGTGTGTGTGAATAAAAGCTTGAATGACATCTTCAAAGATCTTTAGCTCAATTGAAAGAAAAACTAAAATTCAACACAGTGTATGTTCTAACCCTTTTTCTGTCCAATCACCAGCCTTGAGTCGACTCATGTCTTCTACCAGTTTCTTGCATGTCAACTGTTGGAGTTTCAAAGAGGTAAAAGACTGAAATACACATGCACGCACGCACACACACACACACACACACACACACACACACACACACACACACACACACACACACACACACACACACACACACACACACACACACACACACACACACACACACACACACACACACACACACACACACACACTGACAAACAGTAAAGAGATTATGCATAAAGCCAGCGTGCTGTGTAAGCCTGGTGACTGACCTCTCCCTTTGTGTGATCTGAACTCCTCTCCTTCCTCTCTCCTTCTTCTCTCCTTACTCTCGCTTTCCTCTCTCCTTCTTCTCTCCTTCTCTCCTTGCTCGTGCTGCTGCTGCTCAGAGCTCCTCTGTGAATGGAGGGATGAAGTATAGGAGAACCAGACACTAAATGACCTTTCTCCAGGAGAGCAGGTGAGGGAGACCTGTTAATCCCCTTGCTGAGGAGCGGATAGTCTTTGTTTCACTCCCTCCTTCTTCTTTATTTCTTCTGCTCTTTCCTTCTCTCTTCTCTCATTCATCTGAAGGTATACAGAGGCATAAGGAGTGAGCGAGTCCCTCCCTCCCTCCCTCCCTCCCTCCCTCCCTCCCTCCCTCCCTCTGGTTGGTATTAACAGTGACAGGGCAAGCCGCTCATTCACTGCCAGTGATCCCTGTCACAGAGAGAGAGAGCCAGGGGGGTGATGAGGTACACCACAGAGGAGGTTGTAATTAGACACAGACACAGACACAGACACACACACACACGCACGCACGCACGCACGCACGCACGCACGCACCACACACACACACACACACACACACACACACACACACACACACACACACACGTGGTGGAATGTACATTTACCCAGGTAAATGCTTGTGTTACTAAACATGTTCAGCGGTGGTCCCTGACAAAGTACATTTACTGTATCTAAATACAACTTTAAGGTATTTGTATTCAGCTCGGAGTATTTAGATTTACTGCTATGTTAAACTTCTCCACTGCATCTCAAAAGGAAATATTGTAATTTGTAATCTATTATATTTATTAGATAAGGTTATGAATACAGACCAAATAAACAAGTAGTTGGTTATGTATAAGTATAAGAATACAAACTCTACTCATCCCTTGCTGAGATTATATATATATATATATATAAATATATATTTATGTAACACAGTAACACTTTACTAATTATAGTTCAATAATAAGACGCCAACCTTCTTTCACTTCCATAGGACCAAGCTCCAGACCTGGGGGGACAGAGCCTTCTCTGTCGCTGCCCCCTCCCTCTGGAACTCACTCCCCACATCCGTGACTGCCCCGAAATCACCATGTTTAAACCACAAATCAAAACTCACCTTTTCAAAAGTGCTTTAATGTGTAATTAATGTTGTGCTTTACATATTTGAAATATGTTGTTTTGATGAATTTGACCTCTGTTAAGTGTCTTTGAGTTTTTAGAAAAGCGCTCTATAAATAAAATGGATTATTATTATTATTATTCTGCATTATAACCGTTACCTTTAGTACTTGAAGTATATTTGTCTCAGTTTTACTCGTGTAGTTACACAGGTTTGAATGCAGGACTTTTACTTGTAACAGTGACAGAGCATTTCCACATTGTGGTTCTCCTTTTTACTTTAGTAAAAACTACTGCAATTATATCATACTCTTCCTGTCCATAGACAACCATTTATCTCCAGATTTATTTCATTTGTTTTTCATTAACTGAAGTAAATAGAATTCCTCCAAGGGTCATGTTCAAAGCAAGCTAGGTAAAAAGACCTGTACCAATGTGGATATACCCAGCAGTGTGGAGTCTCTGTGAAGATGTCCTCGAGACAGGTTGGTGTAGGATACCCATGATCTGTGCCACACGACGGTTCTCTGTGTTGCTTTTTTTTACCCAAAGTGTTGTCTTCAAGAGGCCTCTGCCAGGTTGTGTCCGGCCTTGTTGTGTGAATTGTTGAATAATGGTATAAAGAAAAAATACATTTAAATATAGATCTGTATCTTGTAACACCTGCCTTTACTCACGGAAGAGAGTTGATGTTGGCACCCCTATGTACAGAACAAAGAATTTTGAAGTATTGACATTTAATCCAATTGTGACCCAAACTCTTAATCTCATTCTGACATTCTGACAGGTGTATTACCTGCTTTTCCAGCGGACAGGCGGAAGGGGGCAGGGGTTTAAAGCCACCAATGACCATTAGGTAAAATGGTGTATCTGATGAGTGTTACGGCTGTTTAAAAAAATAGTTATGCCTGCCAGGGAAAAATCTGTCCTGTCTGTTGAGTTCCTTAAAAAGTAGACGGATCTGTCAGACATCAGGCAGAGATTGAAAGGGTTAAACATGTCGGACCAGGCAATAAAAGTTTATTTGTAACGAACCCTTCAACAATGCAATACAAAGTGAGACAAGATATAAATGAGGCCATATAAAAAGACAGGATTTAAAAAGAGTTATTTAAAATATAAGAGGAAACAGAATAAGACAAACAGTGGAATACACATGACACTAAGTAGTGGTTAACAGACAAAACCTGAGCAACTGTAAACCAGGTTTATTAGCTAGCTAGAAATCATTTGCATCTCATGTTGTCAGAGAGACCCGGTGCAGGTCCTGTAAATCATTTTGACATTTTTAGTCATCTGGTTCTAACACAGCCGGAGAACCAGGTTCTGCTGGGCTTTTATAAATTATACTTCAAAAAAGTCAACCAATAAGGTTGATTATTTCCCCTTATAGTGTGGTGAAGCAAAGATTTGGTAAACTTTAGCTGACTGGACTCCCTGTGCCGTGTGTCAGATGTTGGTGAGCACAGTGCTGCTCAGTACGGCAACAGTGAGCGTCCCCGGCAGGTCGTTGTCACGGCGATCACCCTTGCCCCTCAGGTGGAGCGTCTGCTGGAAATGACCCTGCTCGCCCGGCAGCGTCACCTGACCCAGGAAGGAGTCCATCAGCACGTTGTGGTTGTAGATCTGAGGGACAGGGAGAGGAATCATGTCACCACAACAACCTCAATCCCCTCTGTGCTTTAGCTCCGTATACCCCCCCTTTAACTACCCTATATGTCTGACAGCTTTAGCTACCTTTAGATTATTAATACAAAATAGAAATCAACTAGTAAATCTAAATGTAAGATAAGATACATCAGGTCTGATTTGCCTTGAATACTTAAGTGGAAGGCCTGATTGGACTTGTGTTTCTGTAGAGTGATACAGATACTTTAACTTGAATGAAAGATTTGAAAACCTTTCGTTAGCCTGACTTGGCAACCATCACTCTCACACACCTCAATGCTGATTGGCTGGTTGGCTTTCTTCCTGTAGAACAGCCCCTTGGTGTCGAAGTCGGGGCTGCGGGTGTCTTTATGGACCGGAGAGCGAACCTTCTGTCCTTCACACCGAATGATCACGTAGGGGTCCGACACTGCACGCACACACACACACACACACACACACACACACACACACACACACACACACACACACACACACACACACACACACACACACACACACACACACACACACACACACACACACACGTCTGTCAGCTTCATAGACCTAAAACCTTAGTTATATGCTACTTTATGTAAGATAAGGAAATTATGTTCTTGTGCTTATCTTTTTTTATACCGTGCAAACTCAAAAATTATGCAATATAGAAATACTGGTCCTGCATCTGACTGCTCTACGTTCAGTCTGCTGCTATGATGCAGTCACTGACAGCTCATAGCCTCTACTGGCACAACACTGCTGGACACCATGTATGCACATATTCTAAGGGGTCCAAAAACAATTTGGTGAAAGATGTTGATGGTTTTAAACATGTTTCCTGCAGAACCTCTGGGGTAATTATTAATGAGGAACGTTAACGCCTACCTCCATCAGAGTCTTGTCCTGCGATGCCGTTAGCCTGCAGGATGTGGACCTGAGTGACCAGAGATGGGTAACCACACAACCCAGACCAGCAGGTCTGTGGGGGCTCGTGTAGAGTCAACTCGCTACAGGGGATCAGGACACGGACACACATACGTCACACAAGTCACACACACAGAGACAGTTGTTATTATCTAAAGCTGTATGGTAATGTTTTTGAAGAAAAGGGGCTGATGCTATCATTAGCTTAGCTTTAAGCCTAAAAGATATAATATTTAACTTTTCTGCACTAAAATATCTAAAAATGGATTATAGGTTTTGTTTCAGCTGTGTACTTAATATCCCGTAATCTTTGAACCTAGAGGTTTCTGTAATTATAACATTTGAGCACTTCGTCTATAATGGTGTTTGTCTACATTTGAGTTGCAACAGGTCTAAGAATGAACTCAAACCAACAAACAGTGAAACAGTCACATCATAAAGGACGAAAGCTGTCTTCAACCTGAAATAGGCTGGGGGTTCCTACCTGCAGTCGGATGGGACGTCGGTGAAGGTGCGCAGCAGGAAGTCTCCCTCCAGCCCGGGGTCAAAGGTGGTGGGGATGATGACGTAGCGGCCCTCTTTCAGGTCGATGCGTATGAACACAGAGCGAGAGTTGATGTAGACACTGCCTCCAACCTTCTGCTGGGTCACATGCATCCGATAGGTCCTGTTCAGCTCCACCTGAACACACACAAAAGAGCACACACACTTGAGAGAGGCTTTACAGAATTTGGCTTCACTGTTGTATTGAAACTGGCAGGGGGGGGGGTTGAGCCATACACTGTATACAATACATAGTGACCCCACCCACCTGTCAATCATAGGGGCAACACCCCCTAATAATCCTGATATAATTCAAACAGGTGAGTTAAATAATGATATAAAGAGAATCATGCAGGGAATCTGGATATAGACATCAGACGAGGCTGCAGGATGTTGCCTTTTTTAGGCTGTTCAGTTTTTAGTTGCTGTTTCATATGGGGGTCTTAAAGGTCGTTGGATGAATGTCCGTTTTTGACACACACTGTAAGCTTCATTGCTCAAAAAGTAGGGTAAAAAAAGGAATTAGAATTGGATTTGGAGCTGAAATGTTATTGTTTTCTTTTCTATGTAGCTTACTTTTAGAGATACAAATATTTTTTGTAGGACTTTAAATATTATGAAGGCATTATATTTATTTGTTTTATGTCTTATATATTCACGTTGCATTGTTGGAGGAGCTCGGGAGCTAAGATTCTCATTTCCATATCTACACTGTAGCTACTGTGCATGTGACATTAAAACCTTTGAATCTTATATAACATGCAGTACCGCATTGCATTAGTAGGTTTATTTGTCTTGCAAAAGTAAATAAAAAATCAAACACACATACTGTAGGTAAAAAAATCGGAGTAGGCCTATTTAACTACATTTTCAGCCATGCAATGTTATAATATTCAATTTAGTCCTAGAGGATTTCGAGATGTCATCTATGATTGTCTTTAAAACACGCGCGCACGCACGCGCACACACACACACACACACACCCTGTGTAATTCGAAGCCGATAGCCAGGTTTTCTCCCCGGCCCTCTCTCAGCGTGGCTCTGCGGTCTTTCTGCTGCAGACAGATCAGCACCTCGTCCTCCGGCTTCTTCACGTCAAACACGTACTGCACCACAGAGAACACACACACACACACACACACACACACACACACACACACACACACACACACACACACACACACACACACACACACATACATAGTTAGAGGTCATCTGTTTCAGAGGTTCACTAATGCGATGCACACAGTCTTGCATGATACCAAATCTGAGAACAGATGAATGGATGAGAGGGAAAAACACCTGAGGGTTCTGGAGGAAGGAGTGCTTGTTGTTGGTGCACCCCCCTGCTCGGTTGAGGAGCGGGTCATCATGGCAGCGCCAGGAGCCCCGGATCACCGCCTCCTCCCAGGTCTTATGCAAACTCAGGTAGGACGTGTTGATGAGACGACACAGTATCAGGTCTGTGAAGTTGGCGATAAAGTCATCAAATGTCATCCTGAAGAACGGACAGAGAGAATAAAGTATTATTTATTTTTAGGGACAGTAATATACTTTGTTATCAGGGAGAAATGTATGATACATGTTTAGAAAGTATTTGTCCATAGCGGATGAGAAAGTGTGTAATGCCTCTGTGTGCCAGCAGGGGGCGGTGTAAGCTCACCAGAACTCTCCATCATCCTGCACGGTAACGCCGATCTTCTCCCTCTCACTCTTACTCACCCTCTTCCACTCTTCAGAGCTGCAAACACACACAACAAGTCTGTATCCCTGTTGTCATAACATGATCCACACAGTTTGTCGTCCAATAACAAGTTCAAACCGTGGGTTCTCTGGACAGATTTCACAAAATTGAATATTTTGTATTCTAAGATTAAGATTTACTTAATGTGTAGAACATGTGTGTTTATATGTGTTTCACCTGTCGCTCCAGGGTCCATTCCACTCTTTCTGTCCCCAGGGGTTTCTCATGCGGATCATGGTGAGTTTGTCTGACCTGAAGTAGGCCAGCAGGCCGTGGCCTAGCCTCACCTTGCGGACATCCGTCACAGCATAGGCATGGCCCTTCACTAGGCCACAGGACAGCTTGGCCTCCATGTCAGCTGCAGTGGTTGCCTGGAATAACAGTCAGTTAATCCTTCCTAAATCAATTTATTCCAGGGGTGTCCAAACTATGGCCCAGGGGCCAAATGCGGCCCATGGTCCATTCTGAATCGGCCCTCAGCTAATTCTAAAAGTATAATGAAATATGGCCCACACTTGAAACTTGTTCTTGTCTTATACTGTGCTTCTTAAATGTATATGAAAAACATTTATTACACAGTAGTATTCATTTGTTAGTAAGCCCAATGTCAAATGAATTCAGTCAACAGTTGAAAACCTTTTCTAACAAACCTAAGTTGATGAGAAAAAACCCAATAACTTATTTCCATAACCAGCTGCAAATAGACCCTTAATATTTCCCCTTATCATAATTATTCTGAGGCTCCTGTTTTAAGGAATGACCTGCTAACTAAATAAATGAAACCCAGAGAGCTGTGATGTGTGCTGTAAAGCATATTCAAGTATCAAGAATAATGTACCTACATTTGATTGATTTTGTTAACTTATAGCTTTACTAGTGAGGGGCCCAGACCTTGTTATGTTTTTCTGTATGTGGCCCTCAGTGAAAAACGTTTGGACACCCCTGATTTTTATCATTCTGCCACGGTGTTTGTCCACACCTTGATGGAGCAGCTGATGAGGCCTCCTCGGTCATGGACTTTCAGGACTCTCTCAAACAGCTCGCTGCGCTTCTCTTCGTCTTCTTTGAACCCGTTCTCCGTCAAGTCCATGGGCTCGGACACGCCGCCAGTGAAATCCACCAGAGCGTCGGCCGTGTTGCCCCCATCAAGTGCCTCGTAGCACCCACACATCCTGAATGACACACACAAGCTCTACGCTTACACACTGACATTTTAATATTCATGCTGACTCTATTCTGGTTCTCCACCCAAATAAAGACTAAAGTACTTTCTTAGTCAAACAAACATCAGACATTTAGAAAATAGTCTCTTTACATCCAGATCCATAACATACACATCAGTTTGACACCATGGAATACGGAAATATGACCTTACCACCCGCACCACCCTCTTTCTAAATGGGCGGGGGACGGGGGATGTTCAGGGGCGGATAAAAAGTCATTGGTAGATGAAACACATAGAAAAATTTGAAGATGCCCACTAAGCACTGTGTCAAGCGGTTTTAAAAATAAATCAGATGTAAAAACATGTATAATAGACTATCTTGCATTGGGATCTAACCAAAATAAATCCAGGGGCAGAAAATGGGGGGGATCAAAAGGCCCCTTCCCCACTTCCTTGACTCCAGCTTCACTTGCTCAGAAACTTTGCATTCTGAAAGTCAGCCTTCATTCTAATCTCAACACATTCTGTGACTGTGTTGTGACACACCAGGTTATACTTTATAAATAACAGTATATTTTTATTTAATCCTCTCTATATCACAGTTTATTTATTGAATCACTACTTCATATATTTATATAATATTTTTCATATAAATTGTGGTTTATTCCTACAACTACTTTCTTTAGTTTTCATGTCTGACTGTAAGTGCACTGGCTGGAGTCTTACTTGGCGTAGGCCTTCTCCACCAGCGCGCTCCAGAACTCCCTGCTGTCGTTGGAGTGACAGTACACCAGCTCCTCGTTGACTGTGGGCAGCCGGTCGTCGATCACCACGTCCACCCACTCCCCGAACCGCCAGAACCGGAAGTGGAAGATCCCGGCGTAGGACTCCGGTTTTTCCTCCTCCCACTCCTGGTCCTTCCAGTCTGGGATCACCTGAGAGGAAGACACAGAGAACACATGGTGATCATCTTGTCAAAGATGCTCAGGTCTTATTCTAAAATAAAATGTAAAACTTTTATACATAGTATACAAAAGTATGTTATAGTATACAACAAAAATGTGTATACTATAACATACTGGGATCCACATTGAAGAGAAAATGACAAACAAGAGAAACACAGACGCAGTGTTGTTCAGTTTGGATCCAATCACAAAGGTTGAGATAAATGTTAGTCAAGGTAAATCTGTATTCTAATTATTTTATTTTATATAAATAAGAAATTATGATCAGTTAGGGAAGAGTACACATTTTAAAAATGTGACATTTTATAAATGATCATCAGTCTAGAAAATGCTGATTGAGGTCTATTATGGGAATAAAGAATTAAATTGAATATTTTGTTCAGATATTATGCCATTACACCAAAAGTTACTTTCAATCAGTAATTTATTTTACAGTTCATGTTGTACAGTTTCTCTGCAGGTTGAGAAGTGATCGACACCATGTGACATGACAAACACGACGGTTGCATGATATGAAAGAGTTTTAAAAAAGCCATTAAAATACACAAACAGCTATGGGTAACTGGAATTAAAACTGAGTTATAGCAAGGTAGCTGCAATAGCATCGACCAATAGCGTTTAATTCCAGGTTCTTTAAAATTACTTCTTAAAGATCTACGATCGTACTCTGTGGCAGCCCCTGTGGCGATAAGTGCTTCCTGCAGATGTAGTTTGGTTATCTCTTCCCACAGAGCGCAGCTTAGAGTGCTTTTTCCCCGAGAAACTCATCAGAGGGCCAAAGGCTCCGTCACCACTGTGCACCCTCAGTCTGGACGGAGATCAACTTAACAGGAATGTAATTGGAAGGAAAATCTTAGATTATTACTTTATATTCATCTAAAGACCAAATCACCTCTGTAGATTTTATATTAATTTGTTTGTTCCTAAAAAGTAGAAACCATCTCGCTTCAACTTGTTTCCCCTCAATTAACTCGAGGCCGTACACTCTCTAACAAGGGAGTGCCATCCACCCATATCCTGAGCCAAGATCCCTACTGACGACACACACACACACACACACACACACACACACACACACACACACACACACACACACACACACACACACACACACACACACACACACACACACACACACACACACACACACACACACACACACACACACACACACACCTCAGAGTGATATAAATAAATAACTGGTCCACTGAGCTACGACAAGTTGAGCTCCCAGAAGCCCTCAGGAAACTCCCAGAGTTCCCTCTCGTACGTCATCAGCGCATCCTGTTGCCTAGCACCCCCACACATCACCCACCACCACCCAAAAGCTAGGGAGAACATCGTTTGATATGCAGACATTTTTAATCCCATCCACAGTCCAACACAACGTGTGACTCTGTTTGTAGTTTATGGAAACATAAAACTATTCTGTCTGGAATGAGCAGCTGTTCCATGGGAGCACAAAGCTCATTTTAAACCACGTTATCAACACATTAAGGAATAGTGCATGTTCCTGCGGCCCTGAGAGACGAGCAGTGCTGAACACTGGCTGTTCTGTTTCTGCATTGATTCAACGTTCCAATGCCCCCCCCCCCCCCCCCCCCCCCCCCCCTCATGTCATGTTGCTAATCAATGCATTGTAACTAAACTTCCCAGAGGGCAAGAGGGGGTTAGTGAGGACAAACTGCCACTGTGATGGAAAGAGTTGGAGAGGGGAGGAGAGACAGGGGAGACAGTGAGCCTATGAGGAGAGAGGAGAGGGAGTGAAGAGTGAAATCCATCCGTTCCATCTCTCACATCATCTATCAGGACGGGCTGCTCTACACTTTCTGTAAGGATTCGAACTACAGGCGGGACATGGAAAACGCTGCAGCCGCCTCCAACACCCTGGAGCTGGTGTTTAAAGAAGACCCC
Source organism: Eleginops maclovinus (assembly GCF_036324505.1). Taxonomy (NCBI): domain Eukaryota; kingdom Metazoa; phylum Chordata; class Actinopteri; order Perciformes; family Eleginopidae; genus Eleginops; species Eleginops maclovinus. Next base: position 27,243,915 of record NC_086366.1, on the reverse strand, counting down.
GCTCTGACAGAGGTGAGGCTCCACTCTCAAATCATAACTGCTCTCCTGGGTTTTTTCTTATTCGACTTGAAACAAATATTGCTGAATGCACAGGGACTAAACCTAACATGACAGGGTTTTATTTATTATACATCACAAAAGAACCTTTGCAGTTTTGACTAGTGATGATGTTAAACACGGACATATGGAAGAACTACAGCTGCGGAAAAAATCCACTGCAATTTTTTCTTAAATCTTTATCTCTACATGTATGGCAGCCCTTCCAGTGTGTGTTGAATTCCAACACAGAGAAATGTTGTTAGTAGTTTACAGAATACAATAAAAGACGTACCTATAGTGGTCTGTATGGGGGCTTGTATATATAATGAGATGTACAAAAAAAAGCGAGTGCATTACTTCCTATGTTGTTGGCCGACTTTTCAGAGTTCACTTAGTGGAGATTCATGCATCTTTTTTCCAAACTGTTCTCCCTGCTCACTCTTCATAACCTCTGTTCTGAAGTGTTCTGCGTTCCGGTTCATTTGAATGCCCAGTTATGTTGATCAATAGAAGAGTTGAAACACTCACTACCAGCCACAAATAATGGCAGATTCATTCAACATTTTTCAGTCAATGCTCCTTCAAAGCTTCAAAATGTGCTGATTGCTTCACTTTGTACTTCTCTGTACTGTAACATGGCTTATGTAGCAATTTTAGCTCATTCATTATAACTCTACAACACATGGAAATATTCAGCATTTTGCTATATATCGGTTTTTTGGGGATTTGAATAGTTAGAATCAGGGAAATCATCAAGCTCAATGCAATTGTGATTGCCTTAATTGTCAAACACATTTGTATAGAAGAAAAATGTACTCAAAACAAATGGTGAGGATAATCAGGAGGACTTTGTGGTGCGCCTGGAAGCTGTAAAGATGTAGTTCTGTCCCTGAACTGACCACTATTCTAAATATCGAAAAAGACCAACAAATTGTAGAAGCGCCTCATTTTCCATCAGCCAGAACTTTACAACATGCTTTTTGGTTTGATATTTAACGTATAGTCTGTATAGTCTTTGAAATAGGAGTTCCAGGAGGAGTCTGTGCTGCGTCCTTTCCTCTCTCCACCTGTTAGTATCTAGCTTTTTAACATTGTCTTTATTGATTTTTACATTTTAAATTACAACATAACAACCACAGGGTTGAGCAAATGTGTAATAAACAGAGAAGTAATAAAAATAAAAATCCTGTCAGCCCCTCCCTCCCTCCCACACACACCCACCCCCCAGGTCCAACCTCTACCTTCCTCTTAAAGTGCACTTATTTAAAGAAATATAAGTTATTAGGAGAATGTATAAAACTGGGGACAGATCATTGAGTACACATTATTACAAATATATACATAACATGAAAAACCAAAATAACAAATACAGATGCATGAAGAGTCAGTATCTATCTTAACCGCTGCGTTCCTCCGGTATGCTCCCTGCAGATGATGCATCTGCGGGTGTCCTCTCTTCAGCGCTCGGGGCAGAAGCGTCAGGATGGGGAGCGTCTGCTCCTCCCCCATGAGGCCGTGTACCGGCTGGACTTCCCCACCCAGGAGCTGCACTTCTCTCGCTGGTACTTCTCCCTCTCTGCCCACGGACGGGTCACCATCACCGGTATATCGCAGCACTGGACCCCCGACCTCACCCACCTGATGACCCGTCAGCTGCTAGAACCCATCGGAACATTTTGGAGAAACGCCAACGACCCGGAGGAAACCCCGCTCAAATGGCTAGAGGCGGACATGCAGGAGTTCGGCGAAAGGATTGCTGAGCTGGCGAAGGTCAGGAAGGTCATGTACTTCCTGCTTGCTTTCAAGGATGGGGCAGAGGCTGCAAATCTAAACTGCTCGGTGGAGTTCACTCTGGAGGAATAACTGCAGTCTGTTAGTGCTGCAGAAGCATCGCTATACTTTGTTCAATATTTGACCTTTGAAAACTTCTCCCTAAGAGAAACAAATATATCATCTCAAATACTCTCCCTCAAAATGTTTCATCTCTTCCTCGCTGATGTTTGTAATTGTAAAGTAACAAGATTGTAGTTCAAACTTTTTTGTGCACAACTAAAGCTTACTTATTAACTTGCCACCGACTACTTACAGTTCTAGCACTTAACAAGCTTTAGATCAAATATTTGTTTTCACAAATCAAATATATTTACAAGAAGTATAGAGTATGAATGCACTTTATTTACATGGAACTAATGCTACTTCCAACACCAATGTATCTTCCAAATAAATTATACATGAGCAGAAACAAGAGCATTGTTTAAATTAATTCTTAGGACAATATTATTTGATGATGTTTAAGTAAAAATGTATGAGTCGTTCCATAAATCCACTTGTTAATAAAACACGCCTTTCCTGATAGGCTGCATGTTGTGATAATATGATTGAATTTACTGATTGGCTGAATATTGTATTAATATGTTGAATATGTTACTGACTTTGTTCTGAATTCTCTCATGGCTTGCTGAACAGAACACGTAGCAGTGAGTGGAATATCAAATATTCACATGTGACCGTCGGCACAAAACTCAGATCAATGCCGTGACTTCGATTAAACATCGACTGAAAGCTGACCGAGTCTTCTCATTGGTGCTGACTGTTGTTGGTGGGACTGGACAATAGAGTCGGGGGGGGGGGGGGGGGGTTGAATAGTTTGAACTGTTGACATTTGAGTTCAAACCTAATTGTGACGAAATGAAATAAATAGTGAAAGATGGCTAGACTGAAGGGAATGCTTTACGGGGCATTGAGAAGAGAAGGAACATGAACCTATACTGAAAAAATCCTGTTACATTACAGTAGCTTTATCTGCCAGCATTAATCTGTTTTTCTACAGGGCACCTACTGTAATTTACAATAACAGTTCATTACTGTAAAGAATATTACAGTACCGTGCTGTATGGAGCATAAGCTTAACGGTATAATTCTGTCAGCGGTTTGGTTACTGTTATACTTTAAACTGTTGGCAGCAGTGAACACTAACAGCCCTGAATTAAAAGGCTTATGTGTGCAATGAGAGAACAAATAAGGTAACAACACTCACACACTGCAAATATCTAGAATAACCATTGAAGCATGCTTCTTGATGTGAAAAAAAAGAAATGATTGATTCTCTGTTAAAAACAAACAATACATGTAGCTGTTTAGCTGAAATATGTTAGAATAGAGGAGTGTTTGATTGGAGTTCACACAAAGATCATCAATAAGTGTTAATCCGGACTGTCACTATGTCAGGGGATTCAAATATCTGCTCATCCTGTGTTCCAAAGCTGTTTCCGTTCATGGTGATCGCGGGTCAATTTTGACCAAACCTGGGGTGTGTAGAGTCAAAGATTAATCTTGATTGGGCCAAATTTGACCCAGTCACCCACAACAATGCACTGCTGGGTCTTCCCAGACCCGAACACCAAAAGATACACTTTTTATTTGGAGACCTTCAGACTTATCTAAAATTCTCAAAATCAGTTGTGTAGTCTTATATAACTGTTGTGGAGAATATCATGAAGCCTTATTCCGATTAAAAAAATAGAGGATTCTCTGTCCCCCTGTGTTTTAGTGGGACCGGACTGAGGGGGACGGCTACAGTGTCTGCTTGTATGTTCCAAAAGTTCCCATCTTGTTTCAGTCAAACCTTCCATCGTACTGAAGCCAAACACCCAGCACATGTTTCTACTGAGGGAAAGACAGAACTGCTTCAGTACAGACAGAAAAGGACCACATCATTATGAGTTTTGTTAACAATCAATTACATTTAATTTATAGATTTTTTTGTCAATGTCTTTTCAGATGGCAGGAACTAATATATTACAAATACACAACTATAATTAAACCCACAATAAATACAAATTGTAGCATGGTTTTCAGCACAAGAAAGAAAAAGATCATTTAAAAAATCAGTACTAAATAAAAGTTTTCAAAATGACTAAATGCGTGACTATAATAAGTATTGCTAATCATTGAAAGCTAAGAAATCTATTCTAACCTTAAAGAAATATCTCTTTGTTCTGTTTGTAAGCATTAAAGTCAGTCTGTTCTGTTTTGGGAGAGTTCCCCTCAGGATCAGATAATGTTGTCACCCCTGTCGTCACACTGCCACTGGAGCAAGTCTTATTTACACCAGGGGTTTACCAAGTGTGTGTTCCTGGATCATTGACGGGAGCCAGGACAATTGAGGCTCCACCGAGGCACAGGCGCCTAAAACAGCCTCACTTCCTGCAGCCGCTGGAAAACTGAGCTGCACCCCCCCGAGACAGCGGAGCAGAGAGGTAACCAAGAGTGGAGAAACACACACACACACACACACACACACACACACACACACACACACACACACACACACACACACACACACACACACACACACACACACACACACACACACACACACACACACACACACACGAAACTTATTAACATGATTGGAGACCCTTTTATGAAGTGAGGTGCAAAACTGAACATTTTGAATGTTCGTTCTGTCTGAGAGGAAGGTCATCACACAGGATGTAGCTGTATCTCAGACAAGCAGCTCCCTCACACACTCAGCACATGCAGAGCCAGACTTTAGACTCAATCAAAATCACTGCAACAAACCATTATTTTCATGATTGACTATATAATAATTTTGTAATTGTCAAATCTCAGTAAATAGTGACAAAAAGTCTATCCCGGTTTCTGAATATCCAAGAAGACGTCTTTAAATGATTTATTCTCAGTCAGTTCAAAGGCTAATGACAGAGTTGAATATGATATAAACATAGACAGCAGGGAAGCGTTATATTTGAGAGCATGGGAAACACTACTTTAGGCTTTTCTGCATGTGAAGATTACTTCAACATGAAAACGATTATCTTCATATGGTGTTTCTTTATCTGTTGACAAAACTGATTGGTTAGTTTTAAAAAACTGGCTTCATCGGTCTGTGACCTTCAGCACTCACTGGACCGGTTCGTGGCTGAGTGTGAAGCGGCTGGGATGAGGATCAGCACCTCCAAATCTGAGGCCATGGTTCTCAGCAGGAAACCGATGGACTGTCCACTTCAGGTAGGGAATGAGGCCTTACCCCAAGTGAAGGATTTCAAGTATCTCGGGGTCTTGTTCTCGAGTGAGGGAGCAATGGAGCGTGAGATGGGCCGGAGAATCGGAGCAGCGGGAGCAGTACTGCAGCCGCTTTACCGCACCGTTGTGACGAAAAGAGAGCTGAGCCAGAAGGCAAAGCTCTCCGCTGCTCCTTCGCGTTGAAAGGAGCCAGTTGAGGTGGTTTGGGCACCTAGTGAGGATGCCCCCTGGGCGCCTCCCTAGGGAGGTGTTCCAGGCACGTCCAGCTGGGAAGAGACCGAGGGGTAGACCTAGGACCAGGTGGAGGGATTATATCTCTTCACTGGCCTGGGAGCGCCTTGGAATCCCCCAGTCAGAGCTGGCTGATGTGGCCAGGGAAAGAGAAGTTTGGGGATCTCTTCTGGAGCTGCTACCTCCGCGACCCGACCCCGGATAAGCAGCAGAAGATGGATGGATGGAAAAAACCTGTCCAGCTCTACATCACTCCAATCCTCTGATCCCTTCAATGGCTCCCCCGTGAAGACCAGATTTCAAGATGCTGCTCCTCACATGCAGGACCCTACATGCTCTCCTTCTTCATATCTATTCAAACTCTTGCTCCCTCATAGCTGGGACACTCAGATTACCCCCCCTCCATTTAAAAAGCCAAGCTGTGATGGTGGTTCTTCATTGTGTGTCTGTGTGAATAGGATGGTTCTTAAGGAAGCTTACTGGTGCCACCTTATGGATGGAAGGTGTTGTTGTCTGGTTTCTGCAGCATCCATTTCAAGTCCTTTATCAGATGGATCTGTTCAAATTCCATTAGTTGTAATGATTTTGATTTGAAATGATGTTAATATTGTTTATAGTGTCTTTGTAAGGCAGCTGAAAGAACAGTACAATAGGGTTCTTCACTCGTCAGTCTGGCAAGGATGATGTTGTGACCCTGCCTCTTTCAGTCACTCATGCTATTAATATTAGCTCTGACATTGTTATTTATCATTTAAATTCCTAATCAGTGCTGGTTAACATATTTAACAGCATGGTGGGTAGTTATGGTGATTGTGTGTGTGTGTTTGTTTGTTTCTTTTGGAGTGTGAGCTTGAATAACAGCATCAATCCCAAATTCCCAGTGTCACAGTACACACAAATCCAAAGTAAACACACCCAGTCACACAGATGTGGCACCCAAATCCTTGCATGTGCACATGCCCACACCCTTCAACACAAAAACTCCTATTAATATACACACCCAGTGTGTGTGTGTGTGTGTGTGTGCACCCCGCCCCACCAGCCGTGGCTCAGCAAGTTTAACCGATGTTTGGTATGAAGCAATAACATGAACATGACCTAATCCATCAGGATGCTGTGTTTTTAGAGCTTATTTTGTTGTCTGTTTGTGTAGTCGTGTGTGTTTGTGATCTTTTGATGGACTTTAATAGAAATATATTGTGTGTTGTGAGGGGAAAGATCACAATGTAGCAACAAAGATAAGAGTGTGTATTTCTCACCTTCTGCCACAGAGCCTCTCTGGAAGCCAGGCTGGAGCAGGCGGCCACAAACCAGCAGTTTCCCAGCTGCCCTTGGTGCAGGTCGTGAGCACTGATGCCGTCCACAAACAGGCGGGGGTCGCTGCATAACTCCTGGTAGGAGGAAGATGAATGCAATGTTAACTTCTTCTGGTAGAGAAATGTTTTTCCTTTGTTCCCCTGATTTGAATTTAACTTAATGACAAGAGAGATATCTAGGGGGCCCTCAAGCTGACTGCAGGGGGGCCAACAAATGATTGTACAATAATGCTTTGGAAGTTGAACATGTTTCTGCAGACTGATTTCAATAACACATATACACATCAGACATGCAGTGGGCCCTGCTCTCTTTCAGCTAAAGGGTCTTGGTCCAAAACATTTTGAAGCCCCCTCCATTTATCGTTTTGAGAATTGGAGTGTGAATTGAATGGTTTGTCCAACATTTATCAGAAAGTATTAACAGGCTCAGAGAATCCAAGAAACAGTCAACCGTCCATCTGCATTTGGAAATATCAAAACTAAACAAACTGAACGATGGACATCATTGGTGGAGGTAATAGAATGAAACTGGGATTAATAATGGAAGGATTATAAAGGCTGCATAAAAAGGAACTGGACTGTGTGACATCCCAAAATAATATAATTGAACTTCTTTAAAATGAGGAAATTTTCTGGTCTATGGATATTATTCCTAAGTATATTGGACTGTATTATTGTAACATGTAGGATGACCTTATATATAACCCATCTTTTATTTTATTTTTGTTATACCTGTGTAATTGGCATAACCGGCACTGCCCTCTCCTGGCTCAAATCATATCTCTCTGGCAGAAAACAATTCATTTCCATTAACAACTGTAAATCCCCCACAGCTTCAGTCACTCAATGCGTACCCCAGGACTCTGTTCTTGGTTCCCTGCTTTTCATCATTTACATCCTCCCACTTGGTCAGATCCTCCGACAACACCAACTCCGGTTCCACTGCTATGCTGACGACACCCAACTCTACCTCTCTACAAAATGTATTTCTGACACTACACACTCCAAACTCACCAACTGCCTCACTGACATCAAAACATGGATGCAAAACAACTTTCTGAAACTAAACTGCGACAAATCAGAAATAATCATTATTGGCCCAAACTCACTAACCCGCTCCTCCCAGGACTTCTCTCTGAACATTGACAGCTCCATTGTCAACCCCTCAACTCACGTCCGTAACCTTGGTATCATCCTCGACCCTGCTCTCACTTTCCTCCCTCACATCAACCAGGTCACAAAAACCGCCTTCTTCCACCTCAAAAACATCGCCCGCATCAGACCGTCCCTCTCATCCACCACTGCTGAGACTCTCATCCATGCCTCCATAACATCCCGACTTGATTACTGCAACAGCATTCTATTTGGTTCACCTGCAGCATCCTAAATAAACTGCAATATGTCCAAAACTCTGCTGCCCGCTTGCTCACCTCCAAACGATGCTCTGATCACATCACCCCTATCCTCCAAGACCTCCACTGGCTCCCCATCAAACACTGGATTGACTTCAAAATATTACTTCTCACCTACAAAGCCATCAACAACCTTGCCCCCCCACCTCAGTGACCTCATCCAACAGCACACCCCTACCCGTTGCCTCAGGTCTGCTGACGCTAATCTACTACAGCCCATCAGGACAAAGCTCGGGACCTGGGGTGACAGGGCCTTCGCTGCAGCCTCCCCCACCCTCTGGAACCCCTTTCCCAGTCACATCCGAAAGGCCAACACTCTGGAATCCTTCAAAAAATCTCTCTCACCTCACTTATTCACTCTAGCTTTCAGTCTCTAATCAGCTCCCCTCCCCCCCACTTTACTCATCATTTAGGACTTTTGTTGTTTTCTATATTTTTCTGTTGTTTCTGCTTTGACTTTATGTAAAGCATCTTTGAGTATTACGAAAAGCGCTATATAAATCATATGTATTATTATTATTATTATTATTATTATTATTTTTACGTTCTCAGTGTTATTATTGATTTGATTTCTGTACATTTTGTTTATCATGTTGAATTTTGGGGATTTGAGACCCCTTGTCAAAGAAACCGTTCATCTAAATTGGAGTACTACTGGATGTAAAGGGGAATGTGAGAAAATAACTACAAGTTAAAACGAACAAACTAATCCCCTCAGAAATACCCAGACTGAAATGAATCGGATGCTCTGTAATGTCTTTCAGAAACTAAAACGGTTAAACTCTCAGCTCAAACAAGTGGTATAACAAAGTAGCTGAGTAAGCTGCACAGATACAGTATCTCACAAAAGTGAGTACACCCCTCACATTTCATGGGACAACACTGAAGAGATGACACTTTGATACAATGTAAAGTAGTCAGTGTACAGCTTGTATAACAGTGTACATTTGCTGTGCCCTCAAAATAACTCAACATATCCATTAATGTCTAAACTGCTGGCAACAAAAGTGAGTACACCCCTAAGTGAAAATGGCCAAATTAGCCATTTTCCCTCCCCGGTGTCATGTGACTCGTTAGTGTTACAAGGTCTCAGGTGTGAATGGGGAGCAGGTGTGTTAGATTTGGTGTTATCGCTCTCACACTCTCTCACACTGGTCACTGGAAGTTCAACATGGCACCTCATGGCAAAGAACTCTCTGAGGATCTGAAAAAATAACTGTTGCTCTACATAAAGATGACCTAGGCTATAAGAAGATTGCCAACACCCTGAAACTGAGCTGCAGCAACGGGGGCCAAGACCATACAGCAGTTTAACAGGACAGCTTCCACTCAGAACAGGCTTCGTCACGGTTGACCAAAGAAGTTGAGTGCACGTGCTCAGCGTCATATCCAGAGGTTGTCTCTTGAAAATAGACGTATGACTGCTGCCAGCATTGCTGCAGAGGATAAAGGGGTGGGGGGGTCAGTCTGTCAGTGCTCAGACCATACGCCGCACACTGTATCAAATTGGTCTTCATGGCTGTCGTCCCAGAAAGAAGCCTCTTCTAAAGGTGAAGACAAGCAGACTAAGGACATGGATTACTGGAACCATGTCCTGTGGTCTGATGAGACCAAGATAAACTTATTTGGTTCAGATCGTATCAAGCGTGTGTGGCGGCGACCAGGTGAGGAGTACAAAGACAATTGTGTCTTGCCTACAGTCAAGCATGGTGGTGGGTGTCATGGTTTGGGGCTGCAAGAGTGCTGCCGGCTGTGGGGAGCTACAGTTCATTGAGGGAACCATGAATGCCAACATGTACTGTGACATACTGAAGCAGAGCATGATCCCCTCCCTTCGGAAACTGAGCCACAGGGCAGTATTCCAACAGGATAACGACCCCAAACACACCTCCAAGATGACCACTGCCTTGCTAAAGAAACTGAGGGTAAAGGTGATGGACTGGCCAAGCATGTCTCCAGACCTAAACCCTATTGAGCATCTGTGGGGCATCCTCAAACGGAAGGTAGAGGAGTGCAAGGTCTTTAACATCAACCAGCTCCGTGATGTCGTCATGGAGGAGTGGAAGAGGATTTGAGTGGCAACCTGTGAAGCTCTAATGAACTCTATGCCCAAGAGAGTTAAGGCAGTTCTGGAAAATAATGGTGGCCACACCAAATATTGACACTTCGGGCACAATTTGGCAATTTCACCATCCTTACACAGTGCAGGCCCGGGTACTGACAAGAAAAGAGATGAGGTATGGGAAGAGAAAGGTCCTGGCAGCCAAGAGAAACAGAACATGTGGTCACTGATGGACAGGAGGGGCTGAGACACACTTCCAACCATGATGTAACATTCAATGACCAACATTCACTTAAAAGTTAAAAAGAGTCCTGTTTCAAAGAGCTAAATGAAAAATAAAAATCATTTCCTCCAATATGAATCAACCTGAGGGACAGTGACACACACACACACACACACACACACACACACACACACACACACACACACACACACACACACACACACACACACACACACACACACACACACACACACACACACACACACACACACACACACACACACACACACACACACACACACACACACACACACTCTATATATATGACTGTGTTGAGTGTCTGAACCTACAGCTGCTGCCCAGGAGGGACCAGGAGCACAGAGATGTGGAGCAGGGCGTCAGCCGGAGCAGAAGGTAAATACAGGGACAATATACACCCTCTGATTAAGTAGAAAGGACTTCTGAATGTTCAAGGCAAACAAACCACAAAACACACATGTATATGAGAGGCAGACTGTCGGGAAAGCAGCCAAATGATAGGAGGGAGTAACCGGAGTACACACCCAGCAGCACCGCTGACATGTAACATATGACCAATGAGCTAGAGAATCTAGAGCACCGATTGTTTAATAATGTGTTATTGTCAATATTTTTAACTCTATGTACAGTATATAGAAGTTGATGCATCATTAGAGTAGTCTCTAATTATCTTATTTTATATAAAAAAATAGGATGAGAATTTATACTGTCTTGTTATTTGAACATGAACTTGTAGGAATTTATTTTTTACCTTCTTATTTTCTTTTCAGCCTAGAATCTGGGTGTATGTATGTGTGTACATATGTATGAGTATGTACAGTATATATAGAATTGTGTTTATTTGTGTGCGTATTTAATTATTGATTTATTTTATTTGTTTGTTGGATTCATAAATTGTCTGCATTAATATAGTAATAGTAAAATAAACAAAAAAATAATAATATATGTTAAAAAAAATGATTAGCTTTATAGTTAACCTTTTTCTACCAGTAATGAGCATATAGCTTTAGACTTGTGTGCATCTTTTCAAATGTATTTGTTAATGCAAAGCTGGAAGCCACACACACACACACACACACACACACACACACACACACACACACACACACACTCTCATTATGAACGCAGACACATCTTTAAAATCATTTGTGTGCTTCACGCCTTGACATATTAAAAAGATGCTGGAGGAAGACCCCCTGACATTTTAGCATAGTTGAACAAGAACAATGTCCAGTCGAGCAATGGTTACATTTTACACCAGAATAAGTACACACACTTGGTAAACTCAAAAGGATGACTCCTCCTGCTTCTCCCTTTTTTGTCCTGTTATTATTCTGTGGTTTTTGGCATGTTTTATCTTAAGTGTAGGTCTTGTTTCTGTATCATGTTAAGACTGTGGAGAATTATTGAAGATGAACCTTAAAAATATGAAAAACATGCTTAATTTGACGTGTTCCTACAAATAACACAGATTCCTGTAATAAATGAACTACAAACGTGTCTTCTAACAGATCTGCACATTGGCTTGGTAAGATAATGAAACCAATGAGGGTTGATCCATTTAATCATTTGTGTTGTTCAAAATATATGACCTCTTATAAAATAGGTTTACTTAGGTTTGAATACTGTTTAGATACGATTTAGATCATCAGTGTCCTTCATCACATCGTCTAAGTCTTATTACAAAGTTCCCTCTTTTTGTAGCTGAACTCAGCAAGACACTACTGAAAATAGAGAACATCATCTGCACTCAGACAGAAGATACTCCATGATGAGTCTCACTGTGAGTCACATACTCCGGAGCTGAAATGCTTTGGTCTGTAGATTTTCATCACTTATTGAATTCGCTATAGTTTAAAAAAGCCAGTCTGGGATAGAGGAACACTTACGGAAACAACATCTGATGAGCCAGTTTTTTTTCTGGTCATGAGAGCGACAGTTTTCCTTTCTGTCCACATGCTGGACAAATCCATAATATTGATCTATGTGTGGGTTTTAAGTTTCCTGTTTAATTATGTAGCATCTATAATTGACAGTAAAAGCCTACCATAAAGAATATAGAGCTCAGGCTGGAGTTTTGTGTTCTTTGGTACTGAATTTGGAAAACATGGAAAATACCCCAAAGTCCAAGACTAAACAGGAGAGCTGTTACAGGAAGCCGATGTGAGCCCCTTCGATTCAGTGTGAAAACTACAACTCATCATTTAGCAAAGATCTGACCAAATCTTTGTGACTGGTGTTTTATTGTGCTTTGATTCTGCGTGTGTGTGTGTGTGTGTGTGTGTGTGTGTGTGTGTGTGTGTGTGTGTGTGTGTGTGTGTGTGTGTGTGTGTGTGTGTGTGTGTGTGTGTGTGTGTGTGTGTATATTGCAGAGACATATATACTAGAGGCTAGAAAGGCATTAAGCAATAACTCCATTAGCAGCTTCATATTTCACCATCCTTAATACCTTAGCAAAGAAACCAGCTGCAGTGGTTAATGTTGCACTGCATTACAAACGTTCCTAAAAACCATCTGTCAGGGAAATGCCGTGGCTGAATGAAAGTCTCTTAGGCAATTTAAACATCTCTGTGATGCTTAATACTGAGAAATGTGTGATCAAAGCTCACTGGAGTGGGATCAGACCGAAAGACCCAGAAATGACATGACTTTTCAAAACTTCGAAACTGGATGCAGTTATCACAACCTACAGTAAAAAATTCAGATTATAAAAAATAAAAAAACGATCAGCAGTGAATCTTAAAATCGTAGTCTTTCACCTACATCTTATTTATTGGGAGAAAATGTTTTTCTGTATATTGCTCACATTAACCACAATTTTAACAAAATGTTATTTTACAGCTCCGCTGTCACAAGGACAGATACAGGAGAACATTCCTGCCCACTGCAATAACTCTGTACAATAATTCCCCTCTGGCTGGCAGACAACTCACTGCTCCATAGCCTCTCTAACTGAGCATAACATGCACACCTTCACATTTGTATATTACTCATTTTTATTTTTAGTTCTAACTATTTGTTATTTGTTATGCTTCTTCTTTTTGTATTTCGCTGCTGCAATGAAAACATTTCCCAGTTTGGGATAAATAAAGTATTTCTGATTCTGATATAACATTGTTTCTGCTTCAGAAAAACATGGAAGATATGAGAGGAGGAGTATGCTGTATTAAATTGTGACACAGGATTCATCTGTTTACACATACTGGAGTGAACTACTGTAAATGTGTAAAGGTTATCTTAGTCTGAGGTCTTAGGTAAGGGTCCCAGTATTTAAATTACAAATCGAAAATCAATAAAATGAATTAATTATTACGTTTTTTTTTCTCAAACCTGACACGTCCAAAGAAAAAATGATGAGTGATGTGCGGTTACTGAAACCAGTCCCCTGTGAAAGTCCCCAGCCAAAGCAGAGACAGCCTTAACTATGGATAACTTTAAGCCTGGATATGATTTTTGATCTGTTGGGTTGTATAAAGAATCAACCCCAGCACAGCAGCGTGTGACTCACTGTTGGAGCCAGGCTGCAGTGGCATCATCCTTTAGTGGAGATTTGAGGAAATAAACTATTTCTGTTTTGCGGAGGTAACTTCAGGTCATTGGCTGGAACAGTCGACACCCTTCGTCTACATTCTAGATCACTTAACAACTGAAACCATGTTCCCACCTCAGGAACACTATATAAAGCCATCAATTTGTACTTAACATCGCCTGATCCTGCTACTGAGGAGTCTCTGGGAAACAGGAAAATGGAGTCAAATTGAAATTAATAATGGAAGAAAAAAAGACTAAAAGGTAAATTAAGAGTTAATGATAAACGTATTTATGACTCAGGTATGTAGGAAACCTTTGAGTTATTCCAGTAGTGATAACCTTCTGCTGCTGTGCACATCCACACACACCTTCCAGGGGACCAGTTCACCAGAAACAGGGATCTGTATATACCATTAAAAATAAACAATTCGGAAGAACATTTGTAATCTTCTCCATATTAGAGTAACATAAACTTAACTCAGAAACATTGGAAGTGAAACATGGTGGTCTCTCCCTCAATAGTCTGTATTTTTTTTCCTACAGTATGATGATCTTTATTTCTTAAATCCAGAATGTGTTCCAGCCGAAGACACTGAATCAAAACACTCACCACAGCTGTGTTGAAACATATTTAAAAAAAGATTTCCATCCCTCTAGTCTTTAGTCCACCACACATATGAGAATAACCAACGTATGAAATACATTGTAATTGCCTTTGCTCAGTCACTGCAGAGACATTACAACATGCTATTCTACTGTTCAAATATTGGTTCAAGGAGCAAACACACCATGCACACACACACAACAAAAACCAACAATGTGTACACCAGTGGCGAACGGTGTATATCACAACTGAACCTTATGTAGACACACTAGGATATTCTTCCCAGAGACCCAGAAAAAATATCTGATTGGTTGCATTTTTTTTTTTACCAATCAAACCACTCAAATGTGTAGTGCATGGACTGAGAAAGACAAACAAAACGGCGTAACACTGTAATATTACAGATCAACAACACAGATGCAAACACACACAACACCATTCCTGAGCACTGGAGTTGGATTTCAGAGATACAGCCGCGGAAAAAATGAACAGACCACTTCAGCATTATCAGTTTCTCTGGTTTTATTATTTATAGGTATGTCTTTGAGTTTCATGATTTTTAAAAATTATAGTATACTATACCCTACTGACAACATTTCTCTGTGTTGGAATTCAACAGACACTGGAATGGCTGCCATACATGTAGAGATAAAGATTTAAGAAACATTTGGAGTGGGCTCTTTTTTTCCAGAGCTGTAGAATGAATGTATCTCGCTATTTGCTATGTGTCCTCTCTGTTAATGCATTCTACTTGTCTTATGGCCAGACCCTCTTACCCTCCCCCACACCAACTGCCCCCAGTCTATTTCTTGTCTTTCTGTCTTGTCTCTAATGTTAGTATTTATTTTGGAACCATTCTTACTTGGTTGGCTGTAGCATGTTATTACTTTGCAGTATGTTAGTATTGTCTGTTACAGCTTTGATTGAAAGCAGCTCTGTGTTGGGGAGAGTATCAGTCACTCCAGACAATGTGGAGGTTTCAAGAATTACATTCCCTGGCTGATGAGAAGGTCTTGCTTTTTTTTTTTAAACAACCATCGTTCCCACACTTCCTCCCTGCCATACAAGACTATAAGTACAGACTCTGGTCCAAGTGAGGTTCTACAGCCTTTCGTTGAATAATAAAAAATGGGAACCACAATCTATTTGTAGGACTTGTGCCAGTCTTACCAGCTGGGTAAAGAGGATTTTTACTGCTACCTGCAGCTTTGCCACTTCCTTCCAAAGGAAATAAGGGACCCTGACTCTGCTGAAACCTCAATAATTACTCACATGTTTATTGATACTTTTATTTAAAAAAAACAACAAACAAACACTAAAGGCATTATTGGGAAATTATACAAGGGCCTCCTCTCAATGACTAACAACTCAACTAGCTACATAAAGCAGCGCTGGGAAAAGGAAACCAACAAGGTGATATCAGAAGAAATGCGGCTAAATGCATGGTAAACCCAATCCACCTCCACCAACTGTTTGTTCTGGAGAGACTACTGCTGGAAAAACCCCAATTCGTTTCTTTTTCACCCCCAACCAAAGACCTAAATTCAGTGGATCTCAGCAACCTTGCTCGAGGGAGCGTGGATCTGTTCTGCAGACCATACACGTTTTGGGCCTGTGCACATGTTAAGCCTTTTTGGAAAGAAGTGGACCACTTAATCTCTAATATTCTACACCTGAAACATGACCTGTCTTTTACCCTTCTGTACCTTGGTCAAATCTCTAAAGGCCCTAATAGAAATGATAAATACCTTTTGAAGGTTACTATGGCTGCAAAAAAAAACTATTACAAAATGTTGGCTCCAGAGGAAGCCCCCCTCTGTTGCTCTCCGAAGTACCATCATCAACTCTATCCGCTCTATGGAGGAAGTGACTTTCACTCTCCGACTCCAAAAGGAGAAGGGGGATAAATACTGGGAAAAATAGGTTTGCTATGAACATCTATGATCTTAACAATCATCTTTTCTTTGAACTGAACTTTGTACATCGTGACCTGTACTGTACTTTATTATTATTTTGGTTTGCGCTGACTGTGTTTTTGCAGGCCCCAGTCCTCATTTGCTGTATGTTAATTTAAAAAAAAGTAATAATCAAAAACGTGGACATGTTCTCACCTTAGGCCTCTTCCAGGTGACCCTTCCGATTTGGTTGTTCTGGTAGAACAGAGACTGGTCTGAGGTGGGGAACAGAGGGTCTTCAAACAGTCTTCCACTTTGCTGGCACTGCCTCCTCAGTGCAGAGAAGGACTGACCCTCGTATGGAACAACCATCCCCCTGCAGGCGGAAAATGAGCTCCATCAATCCGTGTTTGTAGTTAACATCCATATCTGTCCAACATTTCCCCACCAGCAGACATCTGAGACATTTTCAAATGTATAATATAAATAGAAAATTGTTTTGTTTTGTTAAGTTAGTGACATTGAATTTTAACCCCCAAATCTAATCAGTTCGTTAGGTCCAAGTGGAGGCGCTTCCATGGACGGAGAAGTCACATGCATCATGTAGGCCTTCATTATTTTAAAACCTGTTTTTAATGCTCAAATAAAAATTGAGCATTAAAAACAACAGAGTAAACTAACTAAATATGGAAGCCAAAGGTTGCATGAGGACACGTGTACTGATGATTAAAACTCACAACCTCATACAAGGCTGACACTTAATCCAAAATTGCCGACAACTGACCAAACATTTTATGGTGCCAACTTCTCGCTCAGTTTTCAAAGGAACTAAAAACAATGCAATAATGCTGTAAATATTAAATATAGTTTGTCCTTTTGGGAAGTTAGACTTCAAAAACCAGAAACGGTATGCCTCTGAGAATCATTGTGGTGTGATCAAGATTAGAGAGCAGGATGTCCTTCTCTTTCAAAGTAGAAAAACTACCCCACTGGTCATGTGACAGGATGGCAAACAGAAAGTCGCACAGAGATGTTTGACTGTGGACAACAGCTGGTCACAGCTTCATGTGTGCCGCAGCATCAAGTGCCTAAACATGACAGCCATTCCAGTGTCTGTTGAATTCCAACACAGAGACATTTTGTCAGTACTGTAGTTCATAGAATACAATAGAAAAACAAAACATGTAACTCAAAGACATACCTATAAATAATAAAACCAGAGAAACTGATAATGCTGAAGTGGTCTCCTCATTTTTTCCGGAGCTGTATATTTTACTGTCTAGCCCCTTTAGGACACGCACATCTCCACTCAAACTGTAGCACAGCTAAACATGTTGCTCGGATGTCTGATTAAACACAACGTAAAAGCCATGACAACAATCTTCTGAGTTGGATCTATTGTGATATACTGTATATACAGTGGTATGCAAAAGTTTGGGCACCCCTTAGGAAAACCACTGCATCAGTTTGTCACTTGCTGAGCTTTTGAAGCAGCAACTTCATTTTAACATATGTTATACCTTATGGTAACAGAAACATCTCAGTAGTGAAATAACTTTTATTGGTCAAACAGAAACATGTTTATGTGCATTCAAACAAAAATAGGCATGTGCATAAATTTGGGCACCCCTAAGAAATAATTCCATTAATATTTAGTATTGCCTCCTTTTGCTGCAATAACGGCCTGTAGACGCCTCCTGTAGCCACAGACAAGTCCCTTAAGCCTGGCAGGTGGTATTTTGGCCCATTCTTCCACACAAAACGTCTCCAGTTCAGTCAGGTTTCTTGGCCTCCGTGCATGGACAGCCTTCTTCAAATAAATCCATACATTTTCAATGATGTTAAGGTCTGGGGACTGGGATGGCCATTCCAGAACATTGTACCTGTGCTTCTGCATGAATTCCTTGGTGGATTTTGATCGGTGCTTAGGATCATTGTCCTGCTGAAAAATCCAACCCCGGCGTAGCTTCAACTTTGTGACTGACTCTAGAACATTCTTGTCAAGAATCTCCTGGTACTGTAAGGAATTCATGTGGCCCTCAACTTTAACAAGTTTTCCAGTACCTGTGCTAGCCACACAGCCCCATAACATGATAGATCCTCCACCAATCACCAAATTTTACAGTGGGCAACAAGTTCTTTTCATTGAATGCAGTGTGTTTTTTTCGCCATGCATACCTGTTCATGTTATGACCAAATAACTCAATCTTGGTCTCATCTGACCACAGTATTTTGTTCCAAAATGCTTCTGGCTTGTCCAGATGTGCTTTTGCATACCTCATGCGACTCTTCTTGTGATTAACACTCAGGAAAGGCTTTTTGCACATCACCCTTCCAATGAGCTCTTACTGGTGCAAAGTACGCTGGATTGTGGAACGGTGAACAACTACACCATCAGCAGCCAGATGTTGTTGTAGTTCTCTGGAGGTGGTCTGTGGCTTCTCTGTGACCATTTTCACCATCCTTCGCCTGTGCCTTTCCCCTATTTTTGTCGGCCTACCACATCTTTCCTTCACACGGACTGTTCCTGTGGCCTTCCATTTCACAACTACGTTTCTGACTGTGGAGACAGTTTAAACCTGTCAGATAATTTTTTGTACCCTTCTCCTAATTTATAATGTTGGATTATCTTAGCTTTCAGGTCAGTGGAGAGTTGTTTTGAGGTCCCCATCTTGCCACTCCCTAAGAAAGAACCTAGGCCAGGCACAGCCAGCTATTACCTATGTTAAATAGCCTTTTTCATGATTGGTTCCACCTGTCTTTGTAATTGAAGGTCTAATGAGCTAATCAAAGCAATTTTGTGCAGCAACCTGTCAGCTATAAATCCGTACAGGTGTTGAAATGAATGCTATTTATAAGGGTGCCCAAACTTTTGCACATCCCATTTTTTGCATTTTATTTTATTATAATAAAACTATGTAATGCTACCCTAAGAATTTTGGTCTGGAAAACACTAAAACGTCTACATCTTTGTAGGAAAACAAATGTTGTTGCTGTGATCTTCTATTATAAAGGAAAAGCAAATTGTCATGAAATCTCAGAGGGGTGCCCAAACTTTTGCATACCACTGTATATATAACATTAAAATAACCCCATTTGTTTTCATATTTTCAACATGGCACACAACTGTACCTTGAAATGAATGTTGAAATGAATGTTGTCCATAAAGCAGGAGCCCAGGGTGTACATGACCAATGCTCTTCTCCTATTCCTGATTACTTTGTGAGGGATTTTCAAACCTATGTCATTAAACATAGGTTTGAAAATCCCTCTTCATTCCAGCCTTCATCATCATTCCAACAGAGAGACTGCGTAATCTCAACTATCGTTTTTTTTTTTTTATATATAATTTTTTGGGGCAACTAGTGCCTTTAAAGAAATGGGGAGACAGAGGGGATGATGCGCAGCAAATGGTCTCAGGCCGGATTCGAACCTGGGTCCTCCGCATGGGGATCAAACCCCAGTATATGGCTGCCACCTCTTCCCACTGAGTTATACGACGGCCGTTATCTCAATTATCTTTACTATAATCTGTTATTCTGAATAAAGCCTGCAGAGAAAAAACCATCCACTCCACTACCTATCCTCACACACAGTTACACTCAGTCTGCAAGTACTTTATGTACTGTATTAAAGTAAAGCACAGTGAAAGTACTTCAAATGTGTACTTCAGTGTTTCCATTTTATGCAGCATACAGGCTAATGCAGCAGCAGTATTATTAATAACCATGCATCTCTTTACTGCAGTTTACTATAAAAGGTCCCCTATTATGCAAAATGCACTTTTTGCTGTCTTTTATACATAAATATGTGTCCCCGGTGTGTAAGGAGACTCACAAAGTGTCAGAAAATACAACCCTCTCTCTTTTCCTCCTTACCCACATCTCTAAAAACGGGGGTACAAACGAGCTGATCCAGATTTGCTGCCGATATGACGTCATAACCGAAATGTGGGCTGGCTTTACATTGAACTCCTGGCAACATCCCCCCCACGTGACAAGTCCCAACCTATGGTCCGCAATATACAGTGGGTGAGCTGAATCCCCTCCCCAGCTGTGTGTCTGTGTGTTCAGCAGGATGTCTGCAGGAGGGACTTAGAGGTGTTATATATATAATACATATAATGTATCTGCTCTAGTGGTAACACTGAAGAAAGAACAAGCTATGTGCTGTGTCAGAAACAATGTGCCACGTGTTCTGGAAGTATTATGGTCTGTGTTTACATTAGCAAGCATGCTAACACTCAGAGCTAACGCTGTACTGTAGAGTCTGTGTGTAATATAAAGGTCCTGTCCTTGTGGTAAACCGAGAGAGAAACGTTTGAGCTCCATACTGTTTCAGAAATAATGCTGGATGTGGTTTGGAACATAATATGGCGTTTAATCACAGCAGCGTTTAGCTGAGTTTCTCCTGGTAGAAAACTCTTCAGAGGAGAGATCATGACGCTCCAAAGGGGCGTGGCCAGCAGCAGCTCCAAAGGGGCGTGGTCAGCAGCAGCTAGTTCATTTAAAGCTACAATCACAGAATCAGCGCTTCAGGAACAGGGCTGAGATAGAGGGGGAAGAGGCATGCTACAATGGGGGATCTGTTTGGTATTTTGAGCAAAACACTTCACAGACATGTTTTGTATAGATATGGCCTATAATATACTGTTCAAATATAGCATAATAGGAGACCTTTAAGGACTGCAATATTGCTGATAATGACAGGTTTTTACTGGTATACTTTTACCTAAATGCAGGATCTGAATACGTCTTCTACCACAGCCCGACAGGAAATGTGGGGCTCAGTCAGTAACCACATCATAGTCAATTAAAGGCACTCAACACAGAGAGGATACTGCACAGAACAACAGATGATATTATCTGCTGGGGCTGTCTGTTTCAATTATAAAAAAGTTCCTTTGTGGCGCTGAAAACACCAAGAAATAACAAAGCAACTCGTCTTCCAGGAAACAATGTTCTGATATTCCTCACTGTGACCAGGGAAGAAGAATCCGTTGGTAATGAAGGGGATTTGCCCTTTAACAGTGGGAAATTCAGTGGGTTTAAAGAATAAAGGAAATCTCGAGAGGATGTAGGATGATAATATCAAACTGTGCCGGAGTGAAGTTACAGATAACATTACAAACCATCTCTAAAAGGAAACAACATGTTGCCTGAGAGTGCTGTGAGAAGGAACTGAGCTGACCCGCAGTAAAGCATCTCTGGGGAATGACTCACCATCAGAGGGGGGGACAATGTGTGTGTCTGTGGTTGTGTTTAAGCGCAGTTTAATACACAATGAACAAAACTAGTTTCTGTCATGCTTGTCACCCTCACATGTGACAGTGAGACAGCAGGAACCTTACGGTGACTCTGAAACTGAAGAGGATTAATGGAATGCAGCCAGCATCCATATTTACAACTGTGACCTGTCTAACTGTGTTTGTAGAAAATGCCTATTATATTGCATTTCATTTGAATACATAAAGGGAAATACAACTATGATTTAACAAGCAAACAGTGTAGACATTACTTTCTCCCTTAGATATGTTTTTTTTTTATCCATTAATTGTTTAGTCTAAGTCTGTAAGACCTGCCAGGAACATTTTTTAGTTGCTTCGAATGTATTTAGTTAAAGTTCCTGACCATCAGTCCAAAGATATAGGCTACTAGATATATTTTAGATTTACCATGATAGAAAACAAAATGAAAAAGCAGTACAATTCTGGTAAACTGGGTTATTGCAAAGTATAGAAAAAATAAATCAACTTTAAAACCATGTTCACATGCTTTTTGAAATTGCTGTTAACTAAATCTTGTATTAATCGGACAGAACAAGCACTATATTTATTTTAGGCTGATTATTGATCAATACTTCACAGTTAGACCTTTGGCCAAAACTCCCCCAGTGGGCCGGCCTGATTCTCTTCCAGAGGCTGCAGCTCTTTCAGCTGAGTGAAGACAGTGGTTATCAAACTAGAAAACCGAAGAAAAATGTGCTTTTCTGCCTATTTTGAGTGTGGTTTCTGCACGCAGGGTCCCTATACCGTCTTAACAGCGTGACTTTAAAGCTGAGAGTTGTGGATTCAATAAGCCCACATGTTTTCCTGTGTGATGACGCATGGGCTACATAGTAGCACCTCACAGTAGTGACATTGGTTTTTAAACCAAAAAATGTGCTTTTTGTTGAAGTTTTTTAAACCAAATTCCAGCATGAATTGTCTTCAAGGTTTTGTTTTTTTGATTAATGGTATTTTGATAACTATTTATCTACTCCTGGGTGGTGAAACACAATCCTAATGTGTTAAGCCCTTTTGCACTTTTCACAATTTATGTTAATTCATTTTGTTCTGATACATAACGCTAGAACACACATCTTTGTGGCACATTCTGATGCCTTTCTATCACTCCCTGAGCATCTTCTGTCCCCATCTAATGTTAAACTGCAGCATTGACAGATTTACTTTCAAACCTGATTGATGAGAGTGTGATTATGCTCAGTCCTTAAATGCCCCACACAGCTCATACATGTGAACACACGGTTTCCTAATGTTAAACAAACTGACATTATATTAAGTTAAACTTAAGGTACCTCTGGTGTTCTCCACAGGGGTTCAATTTTGGAGCATGCAAAAAAAGGAGGGCAACCAGCCAAACATGGGTGTGGTTTCATGTGGGCACAAACCATAGAGATATGTGCCAGCAAAAACAACAACAATCGATTTTTTTCAAAGTATCACATTTTAGATGATGTGACATGAACGGCCTGGACATATTGGATGTACCCAAATGTAGCTGCAAATCAGTTTGCTTGTCTCAGTTTGCTCAAATTAAATTATTAGACACATTTTGTAGTAGAGCTCTAATGGTTTTCAGTTGTGTAAAGCCAAAAAACAATCACACCGGAAGTTGGTAAAACGTTGCCTTCACAGTAAACGTGCAATGTTTGGCTCGGTAAAAACAGTGAAGGGAAATGGAAACATAACTTTATGAGCTGCTTCTAAAAAAAATGTGATATAATTCATATTAATTTTAGTGTTCCTTATTATTTTGCCTTATATCTAACTTATCTACAATGTAGAAATACTTTAACAATGTAACTACTGATTCATTAATGTCTTCACAACTTAAATGCTGTTGCTTGTATTTGTGCCATTCTGCATTATAAGTTCCTTACTTTTGGTATTCAGCATTAGTATGTTTTGATGTCAATGCCATTATTTAACTTTTGAGTTTTTCTACCCTAAATGATGTATACTTTTACAGTAGAACACTTACTTCAGCTTATTTCCTTTTATTTTTGAAGGTTCCTGGCAGAAGTATATTTGGTTTCACCAGTTAGCTTGAAAGATGGCAAATTCGTTTTAAGTAGATTTTTAATCTTCTTTGAAAAGGCGGAAATCGAAACCTGCGACGTTTCATACTTTTCTTTTGATTACTGATATATTCTAACGCTACCAAACAAGTTTTAAAAAAGGTGTGTACATCACCTTAAAGTTAACGTACTCAGCTCGAATTCAGCTGAACGAGAGTTAAAATAATCTTTCTTCAACTTTTCTAACTCAGAAAAAAAACACCATAATAATAAAAATTATAGTAGCGAAGACATTAGCTATCTCATATTAGTGGAAAAGCTTTATTAGAACTAAATTACTTCCAACTAGATTATGTTTTTAGGATTTTACCTGAGGAAATGTTTGGTTTAAGGTCCGCTTTCCGGGTGGCTCTCAGCGGCAGCTCCCCCTGTTCTCCAGGAAGAATGTGGAGTCTTTCCCCCTCTCTGTGGGACCTCAGCTCGGTGATGTGAGGGGCCTATCAACCAGAGTTCAGTTAGTGTGCAGCCGTCTGCTAAACCACACTGACTCGGGAGGAGCTCAGACCCTGCATTCATCTGAGGGAGCGAGCCAAGACCTGTGGTGCCTTCAGGTTCAGCAAGGACAAATTGGTACCTCCTACTACCAGATGTATTTAGATTCTTTACATGAGTAAAAGTACCACTACAACACTGTAAAAACACTCAATTTCTTGTACTTAAGAAAAAGTACGATAAGGAAAATGTACTTGTTACCTAGAACTTAGTACGCTTTAGGTGTAATAGTACTCATTGCAGGAAAAAACTCCAATAGTATTCTAATATTTCAAACCAAAAGCAGCATATCTTCACATTAAGAAGCTGGAACTGTGGAATATTATTGAACAAAAAACGTCTTAGCTAAACATTTCTGCCAATACTTTCTAAGTATTGTTTGTCAAAATCTAAATTAATAAAGTCACTAGTAAATAAGTATGTCAAATAAATGTAGTGGAGTGAAAAGTAGGATACAATACAGTCTTCCAAAAAATAGTAAAGTAGAAGTATAAAGTAGTCGAAAATTGAAATACTTGGGTAAAGTACTATTACCAAAAATGTTTACTTAAGTACAGTACTTGAGTCAATTACTTATTTTCCACAAATGCTTACTAAAATGATAATGGCATCACCTTACATACAATTTACAAAATGAATAACATGTAGAAACAAATGTACTTACACACAGTTAATTCACTACAAGGGACATCTACATCACGTCTGTGCTTCCTCAGTGGGACCCTTAACCAGTCTGCCACCTTCTGCCCAAAGGATGCAACATCGGGAAAATGTAGCACAAAATCTACAGGTATATCCTCAGATTTTCACCATTATCTTAAGCAGCTTTTGTCAGGTTATCTTATAAAACAGTTATAACATTAAGCCCATAAGAAACACAGGATGAGTAGTAAATAAACCCAAACCATTCACACCGAGGACGAGGAGTAGCAAAAGCTTCACCTATTTAAAATCATATGAAAAAGAGGTTATGTTATCAGATTATTTAGTTTTAAGAAATACTGTGTTGTTTGCCAACATTTGAAGAACTATTACGATATTTTATTGTAAAAGGATCAGTATAAATACCTTGTCACACTAGGGGTTTAGAAATCAGGCAATCAGAATAGTATAAACTAAAATGTTTTGTCTGGGTTAGGCTATGTGTGTGATGTTTTATTATATCGGAGTATTTACTGGTATACTGCCTATTAACGTTATTTTGTTGTATGTTGTATGTATCTATTTTTGATATATTCCTTATTTTATTGATTTGTTTAATTTGTATCTATATTTTTATATTGTATTTTTATGATCATTTATTTATTTATCGTTCTCTCTTATGTTTGTAAGTGTCATATTGACATTGATGGTGTTTTTTAAATGAACAAATAGTAATAGGTAACCAACAGTGAAGTAAGGGGATGTGTAGTGACTAAAGTTGTCAGATAAATGTAATGCAGCAAAAAGTACAATATGCCACTCTGGGTCGTGTAGAAGTATAAAGTCACAATACAAGTACTTCAAAACAGTGCTTAAATGTGCTTTACCCTCCACTACTGTTGTTTACACTGAGAGAAATACGCTGTACTAACCAAGTTTTACTCACCAGTGTCAATTAACACTTAAACATGGTTTTATCATCACTCCATCGGCAACAATGTGTCCATATATCCCTGACATATCCCTGCTTTTCTGGATGTTTGCTCCTGTATAGTTTTTAAACTATCACATTTGTACTTTTTGTAATTGTCATGGCCTGTGTCCTCATTTGTCTCTGAATGGATGTCCTGTCCGTCTGTAACTTTGATGCAGATCTCTCCTGACAGTGTGACACTGTGTCTCAATGAGATTATCAGTGTGAATAAACATCAAATAAAACATTGAGAAGGAAATTCCTTGTAAGGGTGTCTACACGGCTCAGAGTTTAACATTTGTATGAAAGGTGCTGTACAGATAAAGCTGTTTTTTTGAGAACTGTAAACCCAGAAATATTAATGGAAAGGGGTTAACATTAACAAGAGAACTATTTATAATAATGTATATTATTCAAGGGCGCCTTCCATGACACCCAAGGACACATATTCTAAGAGGTTAAAGCAACAGAACTCGATAAAACACTAACAGTCGTCATGGTGGAGACAAGCAGAATGATAGGGACAGGGTGTTCAGGGGACACAGATCATGGAGAACTCTACAGTTAGTGGGCTCATCTGAACAGGTGGGTTTTCAGGAGGGACTTGAACGCGGTGATTATGTCAGACTGTCTGATGTGTGGGGGAGGGGGTTCCAGAGTCTGGGAGCAGTGCAGCTAAAGGCCCTGTGAACATTTGCCTCAAAGATGTTGTTTAGCACCACTGACCTCTGGTGGGGTCTGTGGCTATTACACAAATCACTGACAGTTACCACTGCCAAAACAAAGTCACAAATAATACCAATGCACATCCTGCACAACTGCAAAAGTGGAAGAGCA
The DNA here is from genome assembly GCF_036324505.1 of Eleginops maclovinus. Lineage (NCBI taxonomy): Eukaryota > Metazoa > Chordata > Actinopteri > Perciformes > Eleginopidae > Eleginops > Eleginops maclovinus. The sequence goes on along the minus strand of NC_086366.1, from coordinate 27,217,211 downwards.
ATAAAGAGGGGTAATGATGTACAAATCCAGCCACCAATCTCCCTCTCCAAGCAGTCTCTGGTGCTGATCTGGTCTCTGATTCATCACTGGGGATGCAGGCTAGTCAGAGGGGAAGGTAGGTGCCAAGCATGTAAGGTAATATGGCTTTATATAATGGCACTAAATCAGAATCAGTTTTATTGCCAAGTAGGTTAACACATGCAACACATTTGATTTGGTTTTATGGTGCATACATGTACATTTAACACAAAAAGTAAAGATATACAGTGGGGCAAAAAAGTATTTAGTCAGCCACCAATTGTGGAAGTTCTCCCATTTAAAAAGATGAGAGAGGCCTGTAATTTTTATCATAGGTATACCTCAACTATGAGAGACAGAATGAGAAAAGAAAATCCAGGAAATCACATTGTAGGATTTTTAAAGAATTTGTTTTCAAATGATTGTGGAAAATAAGTATTTGGTCAATAACAAAAGTTCATCTCAATACTTTGTTATATACCCTTTGTTGGCAATGACAGAGGTCAAACGTTTTCTGTAAGTCTTCACAAGGTTTCCACACACTGTTGCTGGTATTTTGGCCCATTCCTCCATGCAGATCTCCTCTAAAGCAGTGATGTTTTGGGGCTGTCGCTGGGCAACACAGACTTTCAACTCCATCCAAAGATTTTCTATGGGGTTGAGATCTGGAGACTGGCTAGGCCACTCCAGGACCTTGAAATGCTTCTTACGAAGCCACTCCTTCGTTGCCCTGGCGATGTGTTTGGGATCATTGTCATGCTGAAAGACCCAGCCACGCTTCATCTTCAGTGCCCTTGCTGATGGAAGGAGGTTTTCACTCAAAATCTCACGATACATGGCCCCATTCATTCTTTCCTTTACACGGATCAGTCGTCCTGGTCCCTTTGCAGAAAAACAGCCCCAAAGCATGATGTTTCCACCCCCATGCTTCACAGTAGGTATGGTGTTCTTTGGATGCAACTCTGCATTCTTTCTCCTCCAAACACGACGAGTTGAGTTTTTACCAAAAGGTTCTATTTTGGTTTCATCTGACCATATGACATTCTCCCAATCCTCTTCTGGATCATCCAAATGCCCTCTAGCAAACTGCCCTCTAGCAAACTTCAGACGGGCCTGGACATGTACTGGCTTAAGCAGGGGGACACGTCTGGAACTGCAGGATTTAAGTCCCTGGCGGCGTAGTGTGTTACTGATGGTAGCCTCTGTTACTTTGGTCCCAGCTCTCTGCAGGTCATTCACTAGGTTCCCCCGTGTGGTTCTGGGATTTTTGCTCACCGTTCTTGTGATCATTTTGACCCCACGGAGTGAGATCTTGCGTGGAGCCCCAGATCGAGGGAGATTAGCAGTGGTCTTGTATGTCTTCTATTTTCTAATAATTGCTCCCACAGTTGATTTCTTCACACCAAGCTGCTTACCTATTGCAGATTCAGTTTTCCCAGCCTGGTGCAGGTCTACAATTTTGTCTGTGGTCTCCTTTGACAGCTCTTTGGTCTTGGCCATAGTGGAGTTAGGAGTATGACTGTTTGAGGTTGTGGACAGGTGTCTTTTATACTGATAACGAGTTCAAAAAGGTGCCATTAATACAAGTAACGAGTGGAGGACAGAGGAGCCTCTTAAAGAAGAAGTTACAGGTCTGTGAGAGCCAGAAATCTTGCTTGTTTGTAGGTGACCAAATACTTATTTTACCGAGGAATTTACCAATTAATTCATTAAAAATCCTACAATGTGATTTCCTGGATTTGTTTTTCTCATTCTGTCTCTCATAGTTGAGGTATACCTATGATAAAAATTACAGGCCTCTCTCATCTTTTTAAATGGGGGAACTTGCACAATTGGTGGCTGACTAAATACTTTTTTGCCTCACTGTATGTATTTGGTATCTTATTTCTTTGTTGTATCAATGCTTCTTGGCAACACATCTTATACCGTTGGAAATCCTGTTTATTTCTCTTTCAAATGGCGCCACATTTGTGAGGAACATGCATTTGTGGGAGGAGCAGCAGAGCTGAGTATGTGGGTTGCGGCCATAAAAAATGTGACAAATCTCCTCTGCCAATTGCAAACTACAGCCAATCTCCGGTCTCGTTGACTGCCCTTCACTGTTAGGCCCACTTGCACTGGAACCTCAACATGTGGAGGACCATTATATTCAGTGATGAGTCCAGATTCTGCCTACAGAACTTGGATCGTAGGGTCACAGTGTGGAGAAGACGCGGAGAACGCTCTGCTGATTGCTGCACCAATAGAGTAGGAGTGGAGAGGAGGGAAGGGCCTGCAGTCCTGACCTCAACCCCATTGAACACTTGTCGGATCAGCTTGACCTGTCTGTGCCAGAGTGACCAACCGCGCTGGCTGACTTGGGACAAATGCTGGTTGAAGAATGGAATGCCGTCCCACAGCAGTGTGTGACCAGGCTGGCGAGCAGCATGAGGAGGAGAGGCTGTTGTGGCTGTGTATGGTTCTTCCACACGCTACTCAGGCTTCTTGTTAAATGGATAAATTGTTAATAAATAAATTGTTGCCAATATGTCTTGTTTCATCAGACTTCAATCAGACAATCCACCGAACAACACCAAAATAGTCAACAGCAGAACAAGCTGTTTGGCAGAGGAGATTTGTCACATTTTTCATGGGCGCAGCCCACATCCTCAGCTCCGCTGCTCCTCCCACAAATGCATGTTCCTCACAAATGTGGCACCATCTGAAAGGTAAGAAAAAACAGGCTTTCCAACGGTATAACATTTATTGCCAAGAAGCATTATTACAACAAAGAAATTTCCTTACTATTTGTGTTAAGTGTACATACATAAACTAAAACAAAAATTGTCACTGTGATAAAAAAACTATTATAAGATAACTATAATAACATTAAAAATATAGCAATATTTACATTGACATATAGGTGCATATATATGCATTTTCAATGTGCAATGTGCAGAATTCAGAGGGCTGTGCAATACTGACAGTATCATTATGTTTACATTGTGTGCATTAATGTGAAGCAGACTCTATGATGTCTCAGGGTCAGGGTCAGTGGGGGTCGGGGCCTTGTTGATGTGGACGTTAGCAGACGGGAACAAACTGTTAAGGTGGAGAGAGGTTTTAGTCCTGATGGAGCGCAGTCTCCTGCCAGAGGGGAGCAGGACAAAAAGTTTATGTCCAGGGTGGGAGGGGTCAGCCAAATCAGATTTGTTTTGCATTTTCAAGGCAACGTTTTGCTTTCTCCACCAGGAGGACACCCAATGGACTTCATCATGTTTTCTCTAAACATGTTTTCATGTTTTCTCCACTAGAAACACAACCAGTGTACTCCAATGTTTTCTATACTAGAAGGGCAATGAAAGACACTTCATCATGTTTTCTGCACTGAAATGGCACCTTAAAGACATTTTCCTCACACCCTCTCTGCAGGAACAGCCCCCCACAGGGTGAAGGATTGTTTCTCCACTGGTATATCACAGTGGCATTTAACATGCGTTCTCCTCTGGACAGGCCCCTTAAAGGACATTTTAACTTGACTTTAAAGGGACACTGGAGGGCACAGTATCATGTTAAATCTACCGTAGGGGCATAAGCTAACATAGAGCCCTGCAGTTGAACAGGAGGCAGAGTTTATAAACTGTGCCTCTGGGATGCTATTAATCTTTAACATCATCACCATCAGCCTGTCATGTGAGGGAGTGCACTTTACACTCTGCCAAACGAGAGTCTTCCATCAGACGAGCTGTGATCACACAAAGGAATACACCCTGCATTTAGAGGAAATAACAGAAGCTGAGGTAAATACCGCACTCTGTATGACATATAATCTTTATTTGTTGAACATCCCTCACATTGTGTCTGTCACAGAAGTGAATTTTAAATGTTGATTAGATATTTTCTTTAAATGATTAATTCCCCTTAAACTGGTACAACATTTTATGGTCAGCCAGTCCACTATTATTGTTATTTTTTATGTTTTGTAACATGTCTCCTTTCAGAAGGATCTTCTATCTTTACGCTTCTATAGTGATTCTACTTTATATATGTGGAACAAAGGGGGAAAAAAACATCCATAAGGTTAATTGTAGGGTATTTAAGGTTCAGACTGGAGCCACACAGACCACACAGGAAACAAGGTTGCACTCAAGTTTAAGTTTATTCTCTCTTAGTCCAAAAATGGTGAATTGGAGACAGGACTGGATGAGTGCCAATGATGAGTACCAATGGTTCTACAAAGACAGAAAACAACATTACAATGCTTTGTCCAAAGTAAAATACAAACAGAAATGTTGCCTTACAATCGCAACACATGCCACATCAAACGTAGACAATTCAAACGATATCTAGTCAAGCTTCACATTAACTTCATAATCAACAAGTTAGATCTAATGAACTATTAAACTTACTATTAACATATTAGCAGTTAATACCTAAACATGATCCTCATCAATAAATGAAACTGGACTTACATTGAAATAACTCCAAAAGACACATGGCACACTTCACCAAACAATTTCCAGACGTGTTTAGGGACAAAGAGAGGAAGTCCCGCCCTTACAGGTCTGTATTTAAAGGGTAGGCAATGATTGACAGGTAGATTGTTCACTTGTACCACCTTGTGGAGCGGAGGGGAAATGCACTTGTAGTTCTTTGGAACTTGTAGTTTCTAACAGCCGCCCCCGGAGTTGTGCAGCAAATACGTTACGTGGTTTCTTCTTCAGTGATTTCAGGGAGTGGGATTAATCTGGAGACAGGGCGTATGTATTCTCGACCTTGAATGGTGATTTTAGCACTGCGAACCTTTCCATCTTTTCCAGGGTAGGTTTCGGTTATCCTTCCGATAGGCCAGGATGCTCGAGGTAGCTGGGGGTCAACCAACATCACAACCTGGCCTGAATCCAAATTCTCCTTGTCAGTTTTCCATTTCTGTCTGACTTGAAGGTTTGGAAGGTAGGATCGGATGAAAGCTGACCAGAATTTGTCAGCCAAGATTTGACTGTGACGCCATCTTCTCTTACCAAGAAGTTCACTGGGACAGTAGATTGCTTGGGGAAGAGAAGAATCAGGCCGCCCCATCAATAACATATTTGGTGTAACTGGATCAAGGTCAGCAGGGTCAGAGGAAATGTATGCAAGGGGTTTCGAATTCAGAAGGCCCTCTACTTCAATAAGGGTTGTATGTAGGACTGTCTCAGTTGTTTGTTGGTTTCCCAGTACAACACGGAGGGCCATTTTTATTGATTTGATTTCTCGTTCCCAGCTTCCACCGAAATGGGGGGCAGATGGAGGATTGAATTGGAAGTTGACTTGTGCACGAGCCAATTGCTGCTTTAACTCTGGGGTCATCGCTTGGAATGCACTTCGCAGTTCTGCCTCTCCTGCTTTGAAATTAGTCCCACAGTCCGAAATTAGTTCCAAAGGTTTGCCTCTACGTGAGACGAATCTTCTGAAGGCCATCAAAAATGTATCTGCATCCATGCTGTCAAGCAGCTCAAGATGAATGCAGCGTGTTGTTAAGCATTTAAATAGTATGCCCCACCTTTTCTCCGTGCGCCGGCCAATTTTAACCGTGAAAGGCCCAAAGCAGTCCACACCTGTGGACCAAAAGGGGGGTTTAAACAGCCTAAGACGGGCCGGAGGAAGGTCTGCCATTTTTGGAATGACTGGGTTGGCTCTCCATCTCTGACAGTCTCGACACTGGTGCTGATGTTGACGGATGGCTTGGCGACCACGTAAGATCCAGTACTTGCGTCTCACCTCACCTAGAAGACGCTCAGGACCTGGGTGGAACAGTTTGTTGTCATAATACTTGATAATGAGTTTTGTTATGGGATGTTTAGGATCTAATATAAGTGGATGGAGGGTGTCATGATCGAGGGACTCTGCTCTTCGAAGTCGACCTCCCACTCTAATGAGACCGAGATTGGGGTCGTATTCGGGAGAAAGAGGGAGTAGTTTACTATTCCTGGGAATAGATTTGTTGGTTTTAAGGGCATTGTACTCCTCAGGAAAACACTCAGATTGGGCCCTTTGCAAAAGATACTTCTCTGAGTTGATGTAGCATTGTGCCAAGTTTGAGTTTTGATCTTGAGCCGCCCCGTAAAGCATCTCCTTTGTTTCCTCCATCAGATCATCCCAGCTGCTGTATTTATTTAGATCAGGGAGGTTTGTGTTAAACATCACTGTGCCACAGAACATTGATTTTCTGAGTTCCGCAACAGGTTCTTGTTCAACAGACGCACCTGGGTTGGCTGGCCAGCAGTCAGGGTTCAACAGAAGGAATGGGGGGCCTCGGTTCCATCTGTTTGGCTGAGAAAGCTCAAGGAGGGTTTTACCCCGGGTTACATCATCAGCCGGATTACTCTTTGAATCCACATATCGCCAGCTCATTGTGTCAGTCAGTGTCTGAATCTCAGCTATTCTTGTGCCAACAAATACCTTATAGCGGCACGAGTCAGATGTCAGCCATGACAGAACTGTTGTGGAATCTGTCCAAAGGGTCACTGACTGCAGTGGAATAGTTAGCTCAGAACTGAGGAGGTTAACCAGCTGTGCACCTGACAAAGCTGCACACAATTCAAGGCGGGGTATAGATAGCTGTCGTTTAGGGGCTATACGAGACCTGGCCATAATGAAGCTGACATGGATGTGGTGGTGCTGATCTACAGTCTGGAGGTAGGCAACGGCACCATAAACACGCTCAGATGCATCACAGAAGATGTGCATGTGGGAAGTTGAGGTAGCTGCATTGACAGATGGGGGTAAGTAACAGCGAGGAAAGTGGATGTCAGGGAGATTTTGCAGTTCCATTTCCCATGCTTGCCATTTCTCCAACAAGCTCTCAGTTTTGATTATGTTATCCCATCCTCTTTCCTGCTTCCATAGGTCCTGCACTATAATCTTTGCACGAGCTGTGAAAGGGGCCAGGTAGCCCAGAGGATCATACTGACTAGCCAGTACCTTGTAGACATTCCTCATTGTTGGCTCATGGTAAGTGATGGACCGGTTTTTGTAGCCCAGCATGTCTGTGCAACAGTTCCATTGGAGGCCTAGAGTCAGCTCTTTGGGGTCTCCATTCTCTGAGAGCCACAGTTCAGTTGTTTTGGACTTTGCATCTGGTGGGAGATGGTGTATTACAGCAGGATTATTGCTAGCCCATTGTCTGATGTCAAATCCACCATCCGCAAGAAGGGGTCTCATTTTGTTAATGAGGGACTTGGCCTCATGAGAGGAAGGGAAGCTTTGGAGGCAATTATCAACATAAAAGCAATGTTGGACAGATTGGAGGACATCCTCATTACTTCCAGAGTGATCTTGGACATGTCTGTGTATTGCATAGGTGGCACAGCAAGGGCTACATGTCGTTCCAAATGGTAAGACTTGCCATTCATAAACAGTGGGTTCCTGGTCCAGTTGCATCCCTCTCCATATAAAGCGCAGTAGAGGTTTGTCCTCATTCAGAAGGCGTACCTGATGGAACATTGCTTTAATATCTCCACAAATGGCAATAGCATGTTGGCGAAATCTGAGAAGGACCCCAAGGAGAAGGTGGTGAAGGTCTTCTCTCCATTGTAGAGACATACATTGACAACTTTCAACATGACCTTATGGGAACGGTTGGGTTTGTCCATGTAAAGGAGCTCTGAGGGGGAGGATGTAAGCATCACTGTGACTGATTTGTTTACATTAACATCATGGAGAATGGTTAGGTGAATCTCCTTACAAATGTTACATGGCCTCTTTAATGTGCATTTGTCAAATTTGTGTGTTCTCCCACATTTACGGCATCTGTCCTTCTCGTTGATCCATTTCAGAATGTCATTTTTTGAGAGTTTCTTGAAGTCTGGGCATGAACCAAGAAAATGGTCTCTGACATTACAGTGAGGACAGTAAGGTTTGGGCTTAATTTCTACCTTCTCCTGTGCGCTTGATGTAGTATCCTTTTCCCATGTTGACAGGTAGACAGAGGAGACAGGTCTAGAGGGCCGGCGTTCATTTACAGCTTGTGGTCTTTTGTCACCAATTGTAGGTCTTTCCTGTTTATGGAGTTCAACCGCTCTCTCTGATATGCGTTTAGCTCTTGTCTTTGACTGCAGCCAGGTTGAAAGGTCAAGGAGGGAGTAAGTTCGGTTTGCCTGCCCAGTAATAATGCCACGTTTAATGCAGTACTCAACAAATCCATCTCTATACTGCACAGGGAGTTTGCTAAGCAGTCTGTCGACATGAGAACCACATCTTAATTCAGAGCCATTAGGGCCCTCTAGGGACAGCAGCATTCCCACCAAAGCATGGATGGAAAGGGAGAAATCATCCAGGGCCTCTACATCGCTTATGCGAATAATGGGGGAATTCAATATTGCTCCAATTTCGCTCTGAACAAGGAGCCTTGGCTGACCATATTTCTCCTCAAGCGCTGCAAGAGCTGTGGAATATGGTCTAGCATCATGCATGCTGGATCTGGCCAGTTTGTTAGCACCTGGGTGCTGCAGATGGTCCAAGAGGATCTGATATTTATAATGTTCAGTAAGATGTGGGTGATTTTCAAGGAGGTTGCTAAGAGCCATTCTCAGGAGGGCAAACTCACTCTCTTGACCACTCTTGAACACAGGAAGTGAAGGTCTTGGTATCCCATATGCTGAGGCTATTAGCAGATCCATGTTATTGGGGGGTTGAATATGTGGATAAAGAGCTTGTGGCTGCTGGGATGATGTAACTTGCACTGGGGGCAATCTACCAGTCGAAATGGGCCATCTAGGATCAGGCATGGATGCAATATAAGCAGGAGCTTGGACAGTCGCTGACGGTGCAGTTGCACGGTGAATAAGAAGGGAGGAGTGTGGTACACTGACAGAGGCATGGTGACTGGAAGGCTGGGTAGACACACTAGGCATGGACAGCACTGCAGCTTGAGCAGTAGCTACAGGGGGCAAAGGGCAAGACTGAATAGAGCCTATGGACAATGGGGCTGTTTGAGGTGCAGCAACAGAATTGGGAGCTTGGAAAATGGCTACCTTTGGCTCCATAGGTTGAGGCATAGGAAAGGTTTGGGGAACCCTGGGAAGGCCAGGCTGAGGGAATAGAGAAAACTGTGAAGCTGCGAGAATTTGATTGTCAGCATGCGGAATTCTTGAGGGGGCAGGAGTGAATATTCTGGATGGAGGCAGATCATAAAAGGAAGAGGTGGCTACATTAGGAGGTGAGGGAAAGAGAGCGGCAGCTCCACAGGGGTCATCAAAGAGGTTTTGTTGAATGAAACTAGTCACAAGCTGGGCTGAGTCAAGCTCTAGTTCTTTCTGGCGAATGCGTCTATTAATCGCAACCTGTCTGACAATTCTCTCTCTGTCCTTGTGCGCCTCTTCCTGCCACTGCTGAGCAGCTTTGGCATTCTTATCAATCAGTTTGCATTGTTCATCCAGGTCTTCTTCCTCCTGTCTTTGTCTTTTCAGCTCCTCCAGCTCATCTTTCTTCTTCTTTGCCTCAAGCATGCTGACTTGGAGGTCACTCAAACAACTAGTGTGGCTACTACTAGAATGCCTACTGGTGTGAGATCTAGCAGGGAGACTAAAGGTCGTTTTTGTACGACCCCTCTTACTATGAGAGCTACGGGAGCCATGGGAAAGTGTATGCGGCCTTTGCGATCGCACAGGAATACTATAGAAATCAGGGGGCCGTGTTTGCCTTTTCGGTCTAGTCCCTGGGTCAAGGGCAGGTGGCTTTAAGACGACTTCACAAGGTACTGATGGCAAAGGGATTTGGTCCTCTTTGTGAGAGGTAGGTAATGGGAGTTTAGGTGAAAGGCTAGGCTCTGTTTGATGAGTGGGTATAGATGGCGTAGGTGATGTTTGCGGGGGGGCTTTATCTTCTGCGTAAAGCTTGGTTGCGTCTAATTCACCTTGGGATCCATCCGCACACTCAGTGGAGGTAGCCTGACCTTCAGTGGTCTCAAGTACAGGGGGCTCATCAGTAGACCTTATCTCGTCTGGTTGTACATCGGCCATTGTCTTCGTGTGGTGTGTGGCTCAGTATCCGGCTCGAAGGACCAACTGTAGGGTATTTAAGGTTCAGACTGGAGCCACACAGACCACACAGGAAACAAGGTTGCAGGAAGCAACAGAGGAGCAGGGAGAGGAGGAGGAGGAGGAACAGAGACTCTGCCCTCTGCAGGCCGTCGCAGCCGGGTCATCCGTCTGTACCAGTATGACGAGGACGGCCAGAGGTTCGGTCACCTCCCACACTCGGCCACAGAGGAACCAGGCCCTCCCCCACGGCTCAAGCAGCGCTCGCTCTCTCTGACACGTCTCAACACCATCATGGCCGCTGCCTCAGCAGGGCCGCTGGACCCCAGAGAACCAGGGAAGGGGGAGGGGGAGGAGAGGCCGCACTTCCACATGGAGATATAACCGTCAAATAAATGTTTTGAGTTTGTTCACATTTCAGTTGTAACTCACACATATTTTAGAGAAATTAGTGTCTCATAATGAAAACGTGCGGCCTAAGACAAACACTTTGTGTAGTTCCGTACAATATGTTCAGATTTTCCTGGTGGCACCTGATTGGTTGATTCTTCCCAACTAGGTGGGAATGCCCCACTTGCTTTAGTATGCCTCTCCAAGTTAATATGTCATCTGTGACCTCAGTGACCCCTAACGTTTCAAAGCACAACCAATCAATTCAGCTGTATTTGAAGGATCCATCTGTTTATGATGAACACCTTAATACCTATTTCCTGTGACACCAGAAATACAATTTTAAAATGATATATGAAAAGAAAGAAAAAAAACAAGCAAACCAGAAACAAACCTCAAGGTTCAAGACTTAAACAAGTCATACTGCACACTTCTCAAAATGTGATGCCATTGTTGCGGTGGTGGGGAAGTCCATAGGGTCTTGGCTTGGTCACCGGTTCAATTCCCAGAAAGACTAAGTGCAAGGTGTCCCGGAAGGCTACACTGCTCCCAAGGCACGTACATCGGGCAGCCCACTTCTCTTAACCAAGTGGCAACCTCCGGGGCTGAGCAGTGAAACACATACGGAAGTGCCAAAAACTGCAGTTCATCGAATGGCCGCGTGGCCTAGCTCCAAAACAGAGCAATTTACATAGACCCCCCCCCCATGTTAAAATGCCAATTTTTACAGCAGAAATAAACATGTTTACAGCGTGGTACAAAAATTGCTTTTGGTCTCTATAGCTAATTTTCTACATAACTCTCCTGTTTCAATAATATTAAGGCTTAAAGTTATGCATATTTAAGGGCGTGGTCACTTTGATTGACAGGTCAGCGCCGTCACTGGGCGCTAGCCGCTAGTTGTCTGCTCTGCTAGCTCCGCTAACAGTCACTGCACTTGACCTGTCGGACATGTTGGTGGTGTTGGTGCCTTTTGAATGCAAATATCAGACATAATATGGCTTGCTGTGCAATTAAATGTACTAACAGACCGTCCAAGAAGTCTGGTGTCCAGTTTTTTCGGTAAGTGAAATTGTATTATTATTTTATTTATATTTTAACACTAATTATCAGTGTGTCTGCTCCATAGAATGTATAAAGTATCGTCTGCTGACTTGTTAGATTAGCTCGTTAGCTAGCTAATTAGCCGTGGGTTAGACACCCACGATGCTAAACGGGAGCGCATGAGAGTAGCATACGGTAGCATGTAGCCTAGCTTGGAAGCCTTCGCTAGCTTGGTAGCTTCGACCTGGATGGGCGTGTTTCAGTAGCCACGCCCGCTTCAGCTCCAACCCTATGTCCATATTTGGATTAGCCGGGAGGGGGCGGGAGGTAGACTGAGAAGATGTCGACGGTTGGAGTCGCCCACTTTGAGCTTCATTACGGCTCTTCACAAACCTATGGGTGACGTCACGGATACTACGTCCATTATTTATAGTCTATGCTCCTAATACTAGGATGGGTCAGATGCAGAATGTACATTTCCCCTCTGTGGGACCATTGATGGTTCCTTCTTCTTCTCTCCGAATGTAATCACAAATAAAGACATTCATTTATAAGAATCGTGATCGTTTTGAGCTTTTTGTTTTGTTGGTGAAATCTGAAAGCACAATAATAGTGATGACTGTGCACTTTAAAGTAGGCTATATAGCACTATTCACTTTTAACAGTAGGATGAATGTTTGAGACTTGTACTTAAGTATTTACATTTTTGCTACTGTGTACTTCTACCCCCCTAGAATTCAGAGGTAAATGGTGTATTGTTACTCCACTACATGTATTTAATCCCTTTAGTTTCTTAACAGATCTGGATTAATGATGGTAAATATAATCAGCCCTTAAATCAGACTTTAGTTCACCTGCAGTAAATCCAGCAGCTACCCTGCAGTATACAAAGCCATTCAAACTAGCTGCACCTTTACCAGCTCTGAGAACACTTTAATGATCAATCATTATAAAACATATCAGAGATATTATTCTGAAATGGACCAATCAAACAACGACTACTTTTACTGTCGCTACTTTAAGTACATTTAGATGAGAGTACTTTCTACTTTCACTGAAGAACAAGATCTGAGTACTTCTAGCACCGGTCCATAATGATAAAATGTCTTAACTTTTCCCTTTCAATTTTATTAGAAAAGTTTTGTTTGTCAAAACATTTCTTACATTTATCTTTTATAAAAAAGGTTCATGTAACACAGCTCAACATTAGTTGATTCAGGATGCAAGGAACAGAATCTTGAGCTGTGTGCTTGGTCGAGTCGGAGGTCATCATATTTGTGAATCTTTGTTAGTCCTGCAACTGGATCGAACACCTCTGCAAACAGCTGTTAAAACATACCTGTACTTATAAAGAGATGTGATTAAAACAGCTGTCAATTATCAACAAGCAGCTCCTCATACTTCCATTTTATTACTGTGAAAACATCTATAAACAAGACACAAAATGGAAAATAAAATGTTAACAAGAAAACATAAATTCCAAATCTTTCCTCTTTTAAGAACATTTTCTTTTCTCCAAATGAACACTATAAAAGTCGACTGAGAGAAAGGCTTGCCCCCACACAGGGGGATGCTGTAGTCCGTGTGTGTGTGTGTGTGTGTGTGTGCGTGCGCGTGTGTGTGTGTGTGATCTCTTTAACGGTGTGGTTTTTGTTTCTCTCCCTCCATCTTCTTTTTGGTGTTGTGATGCGTTGTCTGCTACGATGCTGACCAGGATTTCTTCCATTCCACAAACTCGTCTAGCAGCACCGGCCCTGCAGAGAGAGGCAGATGTGAACACATCCTCCATGCTTTGGGATGCTGACCGGAAACGTTTCTAGATCACAAGTGTGCCTCCATTCAATCGCAGAAGGCATACTCGCATTATCAGGTTTGACATACAACTATTATTTATTACATGTTAGAACACGGCTTAGTTGAATACTCGATTCTGATTGGTGAATTCAGAACATGTGACATGTTAATCCAGTAGCGAAGACGCTGTCAAGGACTATATTGACCGTTGTTAAGGAGGTTTAAGAAAGAGAAAGGAAAAGAGATTAAAGACGAAGCGCTGGACGTCAGATAAATCACCAGAAGACAGACAGGAAGTAAACACTAACAGGAACAGGGTCTGGGCTCTGCAGGGTTTAAGGACTTGTTAGTGGATCAGAAACATTGACCAGACTTGAGCAGTTACAGAAAACACCATACATCATAGCCAGAGACAAAAAACTTCCGTGTACAGTCCCTGAACAAATCATGTCTGATGTACACTTCCCGCAGGAAAAATAATAAAATCTAAAATTGTGATATTATAGCAAAATAAATATTTTGTATGTATTTTGTTTGTTGTTTGGATCCTGTATAAACTCTAAACTAAACTCAGCCATGAAGAACCAGCTGAGACGAGGGGGAATACTTCCTCAGACACTTGGACTGAGCTGCTGCTTGCAGAGCAGAGGCTGTACACATTTAAAGTTTGTATATCACATCAGCTCCACATTATCTGTAACACTTGTTGGCATTTAAGAAATGTTTATAGAATTACCCCCCCCCTGCCCCCCACAATTCTTTTTACAAATTATTAATGTAAATTAAAAAACACATTTTTTAGGTGCAGGACATATTTTGCTGTAAAAAAAGAAAAAAGCCACAGTGAGAAAAATGTGACAGGGCTTTCAAACTGATCGAGGTTCAGAGCCAAAGTACATTTAATGGATTGAATACTCGATTACTCAAGCAGTAGATGCAGTCTGGGTGAAGTCCTGAAACTGTGCTGCAGGCTGACCTTTACAGGGAATGGAGAGGAGCAGAGAGGCTAAATAGAGGAAGCTATCATATTAGCATATTGCGTCACACAGTGTCCTATAACCCCGACTGAATGACAACTCATTCCTCTCTGCTTCCAGAGAACACAGACACCCTCAACGGAGAGCCGTTTGCACCATCACGGTTTAATAACGATAGAGTCTTCCTGGAAAGGAAGACTATTCTGAATCTCTGCTCCAACAGTATCTCTCCTAGCGTGCAACACGCTGGTGTCTAAATGGAAGGTTGAGTCAGTAAACACTTGGTCTGTTTTACAATATATTATAATGAGGGTTTATTTATGTGATGTTATTGAAGAAAAGAAACTCATGCCCTCTAACAGGAGTTCCTCCTAAAGAGAGAGGGGGAGTGGGGCTGTGATATCACAGTTTAACACTCACAAGCTCCGTCTTCATCGTAGTTACTGAGGTCTGTGTTGATGGTTCGGCTGAACTCCAGCACGTTATACCACTGGTCCTTATTCATCCCCTTGTACTTGGACTGCTGTGGAAAGATGATGGGGGGGGTGGTATAGTGAGCAATTGGGTACATGTTGTGTAAATACAGTTCTAAGAAAGAAAATCTGCAGCAAGTCAGCAATTACAATGTTTCAATTTGTCCCAAAAGTTGTGATGAACTTTAAATATCTTCTTCCTGGCCGTGCTTCAGGAGGCTTTTCAGTAACCAGACACAAAGTGGCTGATCAGAGACCATAGGGCACTACTATGTACTATTGTTAAATACATCTCTGGTGGCTGCAAAGGATTTCTTCAGACATTTATTAATTCAAACCTGACTCCATAGCAGCATGTGTTCACTATGGCTGCCCCTGACTAAAGGGTTTTCTAGTCGACCCATAGATAAGGCCATTAGTTGACTAATTGTACTAAGTTTATGATATATTGACAACTCATTTTTTTTGTAACCAAATACTCAACTGCCTTCCATAGGTTTGGTATTCAGCCTTCAAAATCAAATACATTTTGTATTATTTTAAAGCGTCATATTAAATAGCTTTAGAGGCTTTGAACACATAAAACTATCATTATGCAAAGACCTGCTTCCATCACAAACCATCCGAATGTGTGGCCTATCCAAACACCTGACAGGAAACATACCTCCAGGAACTGGCTGAAGACGGGGAAGAGAGGCCATGTGGTCGCCAGCAGCAATGACAGCATGGACTTAGCCGTCTCCATGTCTAAACTCCTCTGGTCCTTATCCTGGACACAGACGGAAAGGACAGTCAGCATCCATAGTTAATGATCAAAGGAAGTCACCTTGCATTATAAGTGTGTTATACAAATAAGGCCACAGGAACACTGAGGCTGAGTGGTTTCCCCCTTCTTTAAAAAATCCAAATAGAAAACAAAAAAAAGAACTCAAACTCACTCTGGCGAAGTCAAAGGCGTATCTGTAGACGTTTTTGAAGACTGCAGAATCGTTAAGCTCGTTGCGCATGTAATCCAGTTTGCCCTGTAACCTCTCTGTGCAGTCACACCTGCAGGAGGGTGGGGGGGGGGGGGTCACATTTACAGTTTGCTTACAGGTCAACGACAACCTCAGGGAGCATGTTGCAGATACAATTGGAAAAAATAATGTTCATTTTAACCCCTGTGCCACTTTAAAAATGTGCAGTGATGTCCTTAGAGGAAGTCCATGTCCCAAACTGAGGCAGAGTCATGCTGTCAGAGGTCAAGCTGAACCGAGTCTAATGTTTTGTTTGTGTTTAGTAAATGCAGGGGGGATTCATTTTAAGTCTGGAAAATGTCAATGATTAGCTTATTGTTTTAACACATTTTTACTTGTTGTGCATTAACTGGAGAGTAGCATGTGCTTGTTCCTTACGGCCAACATGAGAATCTCAATCTGGTGGAGAACAGTACAAACTACAGTTTCTAACAGAGGGCTTTATTTTGAAATACTGGGATATATAATACATGACTTTAGGCTGTGCTGGATTCAAAAATGGTGCCTCTAGAGGGTACAAATGTGATCTAAAGTGTCTGTTTATGGATACATGGTTTAATAAAGATGAAGTTCAAATAAAAAGTCACTTACTGTAATAACGTCATTCCCCTGAGCCACTCCTCTTTTGTGAAGAAGCCCATACTGGATGCTTCTAGATGCCAGGCTAAAACTAACATGATAATCTGCAAGAGAGAGCAATTCCATCAACACTGAACGTCCAAAAGAGTGAGAGAAGGAATGAAGAGGACTTAAAAAACTACTTTCAAGTTAATATATATATCCACATTATTTGTTATAATGGAAAAACCAACAACCAAAACATATTCTTCCTCTTTTAAACCTAAAACATTATAACCAAAATGCAACAGACTCTCCGGTCAGATCATTTTTCACATATGCAAAACAAACAAAAAGGATCATCAATAGATCAATCCATGAACTAATAAATCAGGTGTTTTCCTATACATGCATTTAGATTTTGTTTGTGTTTATATTTTCTGAAAATGTTTTGTCCAGATTTCATATTTTCTACTTGCTTTTTAAATGCTTTGATGTATTGTAATGACATTGCCTTGTTCTTATACTTTTCTTATTGTTCTGCTGCAACGAAAACATTTCCCAAATTGGGATCAATAAAGTAATTGTATTCTATACAGATAAGTTAAAAAGGAGCTCGGCCTTAAAAACGAAATGAATAAGAGCATCATGGTCAGAGGTTATGTGGTACGTTAGGGGTTCCCCTGCAGTGGAGCATCTCAGTGTGGTAGTGCTCTGACTAAAGGAGCTGAATGCTTCAACTCTGCTCTGCTCTCAGTTCTGACTCTGAGGAAGGACTAAGTTCAGTCCTAGGTTAACTCTGAGCATGCTTCATTTGGCCCAGTTGAGATATAAGCATCCAGGATGACTCACATTCTCTGGTTCCACACCAATGTCTTCACAGAACCTCTCCATGGCCTCCGGACCCACCACCTTGTCGGGGCCAGCGTACGCGTGGAACCAGGCCAGACACTTCTTATTGGAGAACAGCTTGTCCCCGCTGACCGGCCTCGCCCCCCGGATCTGAGGTCTGGTGAAACTACAACACACAAACTCCCCTCAGGTTTCCAATGGATACACGTTTTGCTCCGAGATGATCAGCTTCTGAAGGGCGTTATAATCGCCATGTTTGTTTGTGGACGCCCACACATGCTACCAGACAAAGAGGGTTGGGGAGTACACACATCCTCAGCTCTGCAGAGTGTTCATGCTGTGCTTTCTTTGCTGGGGCAGTGTGTGTGTGTGTGTGTGTGTGTGTGTGTGTGTGTGTGTGTGTGTGTGTGTGTGGGGTATTAGTTGCTCACCACTCACATTCTATCAAAACACACACACACACACACACACACTGTCGAGGAAAGTGAGAAGGTGAGGCGTTCAGTATGTGCACTGCCAGATGAAAGACAACCCAGTCAGTTCCTGTTCAGATGCAGCCAACCACACACACACACACTCACACTATGTTTCTTGGAAAAATATAAAAATATATTTCTGATTCCAGCCTCACAAATCAGAGGATTTATACTTTTTCTTTAGAATTGGTAAAGGCTCGATTTTTTTGGTCATTTTTCTTACCTTGGACTGAACATTTAAGCATACAAACTGAAATTATGAATAATCAATCATTTACATAACTATGTTAATAATAGCCCTAGAATGAGATGCAAGTTACAAAAACAATTAAGTGTGTGTGTGTGTGTGTGTGTGTGTGGGGGGGGGGGGGGGGAGGGATTTCATGTGCTGCCCAGTGTCTGCTTACCTTGTAATTTTACATTTGCGCTCATGATCCTCTGCATCAGGGAGCTTCCTCTTTTTCTTCACAGGCATCACAGAGCCTTTGATAGGCTTCGCTAAAAAACAAAACATCTGGTCAGGGGGTTATGAGAAAGCATCTGCCCTACACAAGGGTACATGACAATGCAATAATCATCTATCTAAAAAGAAAGAATGAAATGTGGAGGGTGAAGGTCATACCTGCGTACTTCTGGCTGCCTTGGCCATTCAAATCTAAGCGATTCTAGAATAATAGAAATCACAATCTCAGGTAAAATGGCACGACACACAATCTTTTATCCAGTCTAGGGCTGAACGATTTTGGAAAATAATCTAATTGCGATTTTCTTCCTCAATATTGATTTAATATGCGATTATTTTTTCAAGGTCCTCTTCTCATGTATTTTTCAACAAACACAAGCAATAAATCAATCGTGATTACAATCGTGAACCTTGTGAGGTAGCAACAGTAGCGAGGCACGTTCTGCACAGTACCTGACGTTGCGCAGCATCTTCCTTTTTAAAGCCAAAATAATTCCACACAACTGACGTGGCGCTCCTCTTTGGTACCAAACTTCCAGCCGTGCACTTTTCTGACGAGCCTGAGGCCATTGTGCAACAGGTTCAAGCGCAGCGTTGACTTCTTTCCCTGCCTGCTCGGCTCTGCTCGGCTCGCTCGCAAGTCACGTGACCAGTCAAATCACAGCCTTTGCGGTTGGAAAATCTTGTTTTGTCATATCGCGATATTATCGCAAATGCAATTAAGCGTTCAGCCCTAATCCAGTCAGGGGTAAAGGATTATAAAAGGGACAGTTCTGATGTTTAGAGTGTCAGAGGTCCTTCTCCACAGTCAGTGTATAACCTACAGTATATACAGTCAGGAGTACCAGCATAGAAACTGTAGGATGCTAACCTGCATATGTTGGCCAATCTGAACAATTAGCATAAGTTGAGTTCATTAGCATTCATTACCTTTATAGCCTATGTGGACAATAGCTGAGAGTGGCATACTATCTATACATTTCTAACAGAAAACTCTGTGAGGTACTCAACATTTCACAGGATCACAACGCTGGCAACAAGACTACTAAGCAATGTACTACGAAAAAAAGATATATATATATATATAAATAATAAAATATCCATGGGAGTTTTAGTGTAGACTATTTTCCCTGCTATTCATCTTGCTGTCAGACAGTTTAATGCATCCCTTCACCACGGTTACATGTACTGAACACACAACTAGAAGGATTGCCTCACACAACAGCTCTGGATAAGTTCCTCATGCAACACCTCTTCCAAACTCTTTACTTTAAGAGTGCCGCTGAATTATCTCTGTAGAAATGTTGGCCTGCCACTACATTTAAAAATAAACAGGACTACTTACGAGCTTGTCCAGCGTTACTGATGCTGTGCTGATGCCTGTCAGGCGGCGCTGATGGATGCTCCAAGCGGACACCTGAAGAATGACATCCAAACTGTCATTAGTACTCGTAGGTTGATGAATTTAACAAAAACATATATATATTTTTCAATTGATTTTTGTTCCAACCTTTGAAAGCATCCCATTAAACCCAATGTAAAACGCTGTGACTTGACTACGGAGCTACACAGTGACAGAATGAAAAGACGGTGTTAATCTCTAGGATATGGCATATAGTGGTTATAAAATATAAATGTCTTGTCCAGTTTTTCAGAGCCCAATGTGAATCTTTGGATATCTTATTTGGTTGGTTTTGAATCCAGAGATCAGTTAAATATGATTTAAAAATCTATATTCCAGAAGACAGCATTCCTGTCATTTGTGTTTAAATTGACCACTGGCATGTGTTAGTGTTTCTGTATTTTATGTACACATATTTTTCTTATTAAATACATGTATTGTATCCAGTGGTGGACTATACTTAGTACCTCTATCCAAGTACTTAGGCAACATTAAAGTACTTGTATTTCCATTTTATGCAATTGTATAAACTTCTACTTGACTACATCTTATATTACACTCTTACTTGAGATGATTAATATTCCCTAATAAAAGATGCATTCTAAAAAGGATAAAGCTACTAATAAAGCCAGTAGTATACAAAGTACACATTAACTACAGTATTAAAGCACTCTGATATTTGTTCATTAGTGATAAAACGTATTAATGTAATATTATGTAATAATCTGACACTTTTAATCTAGTCAGTTTGCATAATGAGTTCTTTTGGGAACATTTCGCTGATAATTATTTACTTAGGATTAATTCATACAGGACTTTAAGGTTCAATGGATTATTTATTGACTATAATAATAATAGTCAATAAAGTATTGTAAGTATTGAGTATTACAATGAAATTATCTCAAGTCAAATCTCAAAAAAAGTTTACAAAGAAGAAATGGAGTTAGTAAATAAGCTATTATAACTAATGGTGTCACTGACATGATTTTACATTTTGTTGTTGGCCCCTGACCTGTTTAATGCAACTGTAGATTTTATAGGTTGTCAGTTTATTCAGTCATTTGCTATTACATATTTTAAACTATGTATCTGTTTGGTTGGAATAATTCCTGTTGATCTGTACTATTCTAATGTTGTTAGTGTCACTGATTTAAAAACTAAAAGCAAACGGCTGTGGGACTCTTCCGTTGATGCTAGCTTAACATGGCTACCGAGGTTAGGATGACTACTGTAACGCATCTAGAGCAGGTCTACCTATGGTTGGCGATTCAACACCTAAGGGACCTGAAGGACAGCACCACACACACATTGTGATGGCTGGTTCTGTTAAATGGCTCACTTTGCGCTGGGGGGGCACTTCTTTTGTTTGTAAGCTAGCGGCGCTGCAGTGCTAACGTTAGCAATTTTTTAAACACAGGTTTCAAAGGCTCATCAAATGTACCATTCATAACTAAGTACAGAATAATTGGTTGTAATAATCGACATTGAGGAAGTAATTAAAAAACTTCCAAACACTTACCTATTTTTTACACTTTGGCTGACAAATCAGTTCCACCTGCTTTGCTACACACCGGGGTTTCTCCTGCTGTCGCCGGCGTTTCCGGGGCAGCGGGCGATACCACTGCTACTTTATAGGGGGTAAATGTAAGAGAAATAAACGATCCAGTGACAAGGACATTCTTTGCATTCACACCTTTTTACACAGATCGTTTTAGAAAAACATATTTAGAATATGATTTAAATTAATAATGTCTTATTTTAGGCGTTTAGTGATCCACGATGAATAAGAAAGCTATATATAACGTCCAACCTGCCAGACTGAAGAAAGTGAACCAGCCTCTTCTTAAAGAAACAGTCCGTTATTTTTAGCACACACATGTGTTTCTGGACTCCAATACACTGACTTATGAATCCCAGCATGGTTACAAGGCTGTCTACTGTCAGATAGAGGGGTTATGTTGTTACCTTAATATATACAGACTATGGTTGTAACCCAGTTAGAATATTCAAAAGTAAAATAAACCATTGAGTTCTTACCAGAGGCACAAGAAGTACTTAGAAGTTTTACTTAAGTGGTAACCAGAGTGTAGGAATACTCTGTCACAGTGAAAGTCCTGCATTCAAAATGTTCCTCCAGTGAAAGTAGAAAGTACTCTCATCTAAATGTACTTAAAGTAGAGACAGTAAAAGTAGTCATTGTTTGATTGGTCCATTTCAGAATAATATCTCTGATATGTTTTATAATGATTGATCATTAAAGTGTTCTCAGAGCTGGTAAAGGTGCAGCTAGTTTGAATGGCTCTGTTGCAGGGTAGCTGCTGGATTTACTCCAGGTGAACTCAAGTCTGATTTAAGGGCTGATTATATTTACCATCATTAATCCAGATCTGTAACTAAAGGGATTCAATACATGTAGTGGAGTAAAAGTACAACATTTACCTCTGAATTGTAGTGGAGTAGAAGTAGAAAGTAGCAACAATATTGAAATACTCAAGTAAAGTACAAGTACCTCAAAATTGTAAATAAGTACAATACTTGAGTAAATCTACTTTTATTATTACTTTACACCTCTGTTTATAACCACTCTGAAGAGTATGTGTGTACACAATTCATTCAAGTAGATATATAAACAAGTTCACAAAGATTATTGAAACGTTTTTTTTGGAGAGATACAGAGGGGTATTTCTTCTCTCAGGACAACAAGTAATCAATGCTACAGGGTAATTCAGGCCCCCCATCTGCTCCTGCTCATCGACCAGGGTTTATTATGCAATAATGACTGTGTCACTGTGCAGTATACCGGTTATTACCTTTATATATACACTCTATTACTATACATTTATAAATCAATACTAATAGTCCACAGACCTTAATATGTTGGCCAACATTTCCTCAATTAAATATCTACAAACAACTAGACCTATGTTATATGTGTGTTTTGAGTTGTTTGGGCCGAATAATATATAATGTTTGAAACCACTGTCAGACCTACAGAAATGGTTAATAAAGTTATTAAAAGTACAATCTTTTTGTAGTTTGGGTTAAAATAAGTAGGGACATATTATCATGTAATGTTTTTAACATAAAACTTGAGGTAGTTATGTGCTTATGCAGTAACGTTTTAACCCAGTCATGTCCATAAATGAAAGTAGAATTTCACAGCACAGTTTGTTTCAGACTGGAACTCCTCTCAAAGCCCTGCCACAGAGGAATCCCATTACCAACACAGATCAATACAGTTTATGATAAGCTGCTGCTCTTACAGCCTTGAGTAAACAAAGTCAAACTCTCAAAATGACCGATATTATGTGCATGTTTTTGCAGAACCACATTTGAGTTACTGGAGATAAAGTCTCTTTTTGGAAGTGAAAAACAGCTCTACAGTTGTTTACAGCTTTATTTTGCCAGGAAATAAATTATTCAACCTTAAAAGTATTTGAAACAAGCAAAACAATGTCACACATGAAAGCAGTGGATCCACTTCCCAACAACAGCTGAATGTCTTGAGTCGATGCAGTGGCGAACTTTCAGCTGGTTAGGCTGAGACTGATTGTATTTACTTCAAGTTTAGTCCTTATGCAAGGCTACAGATAAGTGTGCCCCCCCTTGCAGGCTGGGCTGATGGGTGGGTACAGGATATCCCATGAGGAAAACACAGCAACCATAAGAGCCCACCTCCCCAGATCAAAACACTTTCAACTCCTTTAAAGGGATGGTTCAGATGTTTTGAAGCTGGGTTGTATCAGGTACAGTCAGAGAATGATCTACAATATGTTGCAGTCGGCAAGCTCCGTGTTAGAAGAAACAGTGGAGTACCAGCACTGCAGCGAGGCCATGACGACAACTGCCTGTTGTTGAAATGCAATGAGTTCCAAAAAATCTGTTGTTATTGCGGTACAATCCCCTCTTCAAACTATCCCTTCCGCCTCAACTGAGGTGAGACAAGAGGTCTGATCATGAATATGAATTCCAGACTGTCCTATCTTTGACTAGGCTACAGCACTCGGTGTCTATAACACACACCCAACTCACACTAGAGGACATGAGGAATAATATTATGGACACAGAGTGCTGTTTTCATCATTATTGCTAGTCTTTTTAGTTCATATTGATTATGTCTTTATTATCTTCAACCCCTCCATGTAACAGATTTTTTCCCCGGGCGCTGCACGATACCTGCCCACTGCTCCTAGTACTAGGATGGGTTAAATGCAGAGGACTAATTTCACTGTGTGTGCTCTGCTGTGTGCATGTGTGTGACAATAAAGAGGGTTTCATCCTCCAATTCTATTCCTTTTAAAGATATCTCTTACATCCTTGTTAATGGGCCTTGGCATTTGTAAACTGAACTGCTACTCCGTATATGCACTGATTACTTCATTAAACCAATCTACCTCATGAAGTGGCCACAGAGTTAAATACTTTTGTCAGTCTCGTCCCAGATTCAGTCCGGCTGAACAGGAGTCAGAGCTGGGTTGTGTCAGTGTGCAGTCATCAGGCTAGCAGCTCTGAGAGGCTGAACTGGGTTGAGCAGGTCAAATGTTAACAGCAGCATGCTCACATCAAAGTTATTATAATCCATCTGATGTTGACAATGAATACCACAACCAAATTTCATGGCAATTGGTCCAATAGTTGTTGAGATATCTCTGCTCTCTTTGCATTCTATCAGATCGTTTGTGTTTTTGTGGGACCGGTGAATTGTAACTAGACGAGGCGGCTTTAACGCAGCACAGATAACATCTTCAAATGATGGATTATTTTTAGGTGGAGACTTTCTTGTGGCTACATTGTGCTGCCCCCCCCCTCTCTTCTGTGCTGGAGCTCCTGTCTGCTTCTTCAAACTGGGGTCATGCTGATGGCAGGTTAGTGTGAGTCATACAGGATGGTTACCTCATACACCCCCTCTTCAAAACATCACAACTGTTCCTTTATGGTGTCGATCACATTCATTAATTATTGGGATTCAAAACATCCTTATTTCCTGGGACTCATCTCACTGTGCTCCATAATGGTCGAAGTTAAAAACAGACCATCATCTAAAAACGGAGCCACGTCTGTGCATAGAGAACAAACCTGCATGATGTGATTGAGTTGGAAAATTAAATAATGATTATATGTTACCACATTCGCAAATAGTTAATAATGAAAACACAAGTCTTTTGGCTTTAGGGTGTGTAGAATTCAAACGTGATTATTACCAACATCCTGGTCTTTTAGAACAGGAAGTGAGAAGCCATTTCAGCATTTGGATAAACTGAGTCAAATCATTAGAAGTGGAAATTGAATAAAATACATTTTTCTTCTTTTTTAAAGTTGAGTTTGAGTTAGTTAATACTGTATCAGCCCTGTGAATGCACACCTTTCCAAAAACACAAAAAGAAATGCAAAGAAATCATTTCAAATACAAAGAAAGTAACATTCTTTATAAATATAGAATAAATATAAAACAAATTGAATCCCACACATTCACTGTTGTCTCTCCTCTCCCTCACTGCTCTCGTGTTCAGGAAATACAGTCAGAGCTCACACTCACAGATCAGGTCACATAGTTAGGTTGTAGCAGTACTTGGGTGAAATTAGTGCTTTAAATCATTTAAAAATGCAGTGTTTATGAAATGCAAAGTGTTTCATCTCGACTGATATTGTTGCTCTGACTTGCTCATGACAGCATCTTATTTTCCTCCCTCATACCTTACTTTAGCTTCTGCAACAGACCCTGTATTCACCCTGATGTGAGGCGATGCTGGAGGAACCATTTTATGTCTGAGCAGCGAGAACTTAGTGACATCCCTCAGCAAGTGTGAGGATACTCACTTGGTCAATGTTGGTGTGACAGTATTGCAGTTGCTTTAGCCCTTTCAAAAATTGAAAGTGAAGGACACACAACTCCCTCTGAGCAATAATCAAAGAAATGAATTATTATGTAACATTTTCCCTATTGAAATGGCTAAAAATGACTAATGTTAAATATTTTTTATACCTACATTATCCCAAATGTTATCAACATTTTTCAAAAGTAGCGAAATTAGAGATTTTAATCGAGGTTACATTTGCTCGCCTGCAGGGGGCGGTGTTTCCCCTTTAAGCATGCGTGACCCATGGATATGTTCTGTAGATTGGTGAGTTGTGTTCCTGTGAATGTTACCTCTTAAGCTCACCTAATTCCCAATGTTTTCTCTTACACTTGTGTTTTTTTCTTGGTAATTTATTATTCTATACAGCCCTAAAGAAAAAAAGGAAAACCAGCATTTAATTAGTGTCTGGTTTTGATTTCCCCATCATCTCAGACACAACCACAAAGTGTGACAGATCCTTCAATTAACAAATCATAGAGCAGCATGCTGTTGAAAGTACACACACACACACACACACACACACACACACACACACACACACACACACACACACACACACACACACACACACACACACACACACACACACACACACACACACACACACACACACACACACACACACACACACACACACACACACACACACACACACACACAATTTGGCAAAATACTCCTCGGTAGTTTTAACTAATCTCTGTCTCCATGTCTCCATGTCCGCTCTTCCTCATTGCTCCCGGCGTTCAATCCCAGTTTTGTTGCATTCTTATTCCAAAAAATAAGACAAATGTAGAATAGGAGGGTTGCAGAAGTGCAGCTGTGGCATTAGGTGAAAGCAAAGGATTGATCAGCTCGTTACATTTGTCCTCCCGTCCTCCTCACAGCTCGTCCTCTGCAGTCCATGACCGACAAAGTAAGGCAGGAAGTATTTATTTAATAATGTCTGTTTGTTTGATCGCAGCTGCTGGCAGACAGCTTCCCTCTCCTCTGACTAACACTGGAGGGCAGCAGGACAGACTCTCCCCTCAGTAACACACTGGCGTCTCACAAACACAAATATCTCCCCACTTCTGTTGAAAATGCTCTTCCTCGTCCTTGAACACGCATCCTTTTCCCCCGTCTCCTCTAAAAGCGTTTCAAAGCGCCGCTCACAGGCCAGGAGTAAAATAAGAACAGAGCGAAGGGTTCGCTGGCTGCCTAGGCCATGTAGATGAAGGTGTTGATGTCCGTCTCGTCCCTCTTTATGTACTTGTGTTCGATGAGCCACTCGATCTGCTCCTTGATCATCTTCTTCTGAGGCAGGAACATGTTCTTCAGGATCTCCACCAGCTCCGTCTGCAGCTGGGCATTACTGATCCTCTTCCTCATCTTCATGATTTGGATGATGGCCTCCTGGATGAGAAACAATATAAACAATGTTACAGCTTTTTGAGGGTCATTTGAATGTTTCCATGTGTTTAATAAAATGTATTTTCGTACCTGAGTCCTGAGTATTCTGAGCTGAACGATCCCCTCGTTCTCCTCTTCTCTCATTCGCTCAGTGGTCAGCTGCAGCCGGCCAATCAAATTGATCTTTCCACGCTTCTGGACTTTGGAGTTTTTGCTGAGAGAATAAGAAGCACACACATATCTGACGTTTCAATTGCATCCTCTGCTGTGGTGGAGGTTAAAGAGTTAAGGGTACCTGACATTGCTGTTTTATCTATGGGAATAAGAACTTACATATTTAGTAAAACACATCATTTGAAGAGCAGACAACTTTGGAAAGAATTAAACGTTCTGTAGATCTCTGCACTTAATGAAAACATGGATCAATTGGGACGTCCAGGTTCCCATGTCAGGGAAAAGTAATTTCCTCTGTGTTTAAAAAACCTAAAACTACAAAGATAAATTCATCAGATGCCAAATATTGAATTAAAAGCAAACTATTTCTCCTCTTCGGCAGTTATGTGAATGTCTGTAAGTTGTGGTCAAAAGAAGACATTTGAGGAGGTCTTATGACTGATCTGCACTTACAATTTACAGACATTTAATATACCATTAACTAATCAATCAATAAAGAGAATAAGTGACAGTTAGTTACATCCCATTTCAAAACAAGTATTGTCCCTGTTTCTAAAGATACCATAGCGTACATGATTGAAAACTCCTGGTTGACATAGAAGATGGTGCTGTCTGTGAAGTCTTTGGGGGAGCTGACGAGGGGGTCATAGGTCAGCACCTGTCTCTTCAGCTTTGGGAACGCCACCAGAGACTGCACACAAAGAAGAAAGGAGGAAAGCTTTACATATAAAATACCATCAGAGGCAACAAAAAAAAGTTCTGACTGCATATTGCTCTTTTTCAGGCTTTGCGACCCCTCAAAGCGCTTTTACATATACAAGTCAGCATGCACACACACGTATATATTGCTGTCAGAAAACACAGAACACTATTAACGTAACAGTAAAACTTGTTATTGGTAAGTAAACTGCATTTTGATAGCACTGTTCCAGTCTCTCTGACCCCTCAAAGTCAGCATTCAAACAGAGACAGAGGCTGCTGTGTGACGCGGCTATGCTCAGGAGACCAACATTCACACACACTCACACACTCTTAGCCATCGGGAGTAATCTAGAGTATCATCCTTGCCATATTGAATCTGGGGGCTGGGCATCAAACTACCGACCTTAATATTAAAGGACGACCACTCCACCTCCCACTTTTACTGCAGTAGAGAAACATTTCCTCCCCCACTGCACAGAGTTATCTTTTTCTGTGAACTCATTTAGCACCACTGCCTGTGTGAAAGAGCAGTGAGCTAGAAGAGGGAGGTATACGAGTTATCCTGAGATTTGGGCCGGATGGGTATGTTTGCTTTCTGATTGTTAGTGATCATGATTGACAACCTTACTTAAAAACTATCTGTCAGACTTTAGTTTAATCTCAGTTGCAGCGTGGTGGCTCTGTGCGGCAGGAAGTATTCTCTCACCTAAAGATTACATTAAACATGGTCAATAGTAGCACATATCTTAATATTGTGTTCTTTATAATTGGATTGAAATGGAGAATTTAAATGATTGGTCTGACCCAGAGGGTGCGCCGTAGCTCTGCATCGGGCAGCTCAGTGGCCAGTTTCAGGTTGTCGAAGCTGATCCTCTCCCGGGGCCTCTGGTTCCAGGCGAACAGCACCGCCAGCTGGAACGTGGTCACCTCCAGGTCGTACTGCCCCACCTCGTTCTTAAAGGTGATCTGAGCAGAAGGGAGGAAAAGAAAAGGTGAGAAGAGACGTATGTGGCTACACAGTAGACACATTTCCATTTAAATGTATTTAAAATATTCATAACGTTTATTAGAAGTCTACAGTGCTCATGCTAATGAATGCTTGTTTCCATTCGCTACCGTGATGCTATGGTTAGCAGCTCGTTCATTAAGATAAGCAGTTGCACAGAGGTGGAAGAACTATTCAGATGTTTCCCTAGAGGAAAAGTACCAAAATATTATTGTCAAAAAGTACAGTCCTGTATTCCAAATCTTACTCAAGTAAAAGTACAAAAGTATTTTCAGCAATTAAAGTATAAACGTATAGGTCACATTTCCTTTAAGTGTGAATATAATGATATTTATACATGTGACATTTCAGGATTATATTGTCACATTAAATGGCATTTTACTGTTGTAAACAAACAAAGTTCTGACAGACATAATTACTCTTGTGACTTAAAGAGTTAGTCCACTGTTACATTTTTAGAGAAGCATTTTGTAAAATGTAGCTAAAGCGGGTTTAATAAATGTAGTTGAGTAAAAATACATTATTTCCGTCTTAAATGTAGTGGAGGAGAAGCATAAAGTAGCATTACATGGAAATACTCAAGTAAAACACAAGTACTTGAGTATTTGTACTTAGTTACTTCCCACTTCTGAGTAGGCAGCACCAATTCTCCAGTTGGAATAACTGACTAACATTGCAGAAGAAGAGTTAGCAACAAGATGAAGTAACTAAAAGATCCCCAGTGCACCTCAAACTTCAGAGATGATGTGGATCAAACATGACATCAGCTTCCTGTATTCATGTTTGACTGGGTGTTCTGTATGTCTGGAGGAATGCCTCACTCACAATGCCGTTGGACATGAGGTGGTGCCAGTGCAGCTTGCGGCCGCTGTGGTTCCTCTTGTAGAAGTCCTCCACCTCAGGGATAAGGTCCTCCAGCTCCGTGGGCAGAGAGACAAACACCTTCTCACTGCTGCGGGACCACGCTCCAGCGTTCAGGATCTTAATGTTCACACTGTCCGCTGCAGGGAGGGAAGAACTCGGATCAGTCTGTGTTACAGAGGCGCATCAGCATTTCACTCCCTCAGACTACCCTATTACCTCGAATACTTTTTCTGGCATTCCTTCACATACATACAAAATAGGAAAAAACCATAATATATCTTTATTGAATTGAAGTTACTGGGGATCACGTTTACAAGCTGCAAAACTAATCCAAGCTACATTTACAAACTGTCACTAAACTTTTGTAGTATGAGCAAAGTCTCATGTACCCCGTCTTTACTTAAAAAGTAAAGGCAAACATTTTCAGAAAATACTTCTCAGGTTTGCAGGTAAAGAATTTCACCTTCATGTGGAGGAAGTGAATTAAGGATTTCTGCTGAAATGAGTTTAGCATACGACTGGATAAATGAGGCTAGCATCATTGTTGTGAGAGAGTTTGTAAACGGATGAACTGACGCAGTTTAAAAACACAGCCCTAATTTATCCCAGTTCCACCAAACATTTTTCCAGTTTTGGTTAATTTTTTTGTTTTTGAGTTTGTGCCCAAACTAAAAAACAAAAAAGCAAACAAGTTCTGAATTCAACTAGATTTGTAAGATGCATCTCTCACCTCATATCAAGATTGTGTGTGTGTGTGTGTGTGTGTGTGTGTGTGTGTGTGTGTGTGTTACCTGGTAGTGCAAGCTTGTTGTGTTTGTGCATCTCCTTGAAGACCTGATTGAGGTCCTCTGAGACCTTGATGTCCTGAAACATCCTGGCCAGCTTGTTCACATAATCAGCAGGCATTCCTACTTCCTACACACACACACACACACACATAAACAGACAGGACAGGAGAAGGAAAGCAAAGGAGCAATTCATTCACCAACCTGGTTAAGGCAAAACACACTTGGTCAGATTTTTGGTTATTTCATTTGAATTATAAAAAAAATAATCTATAAATGAAGACGTTTGATCAAGGAAACGGTTGTTTTTATTTGGTTGCGGTGTATTGGTGCGTCAGCATTGCCTGCCAGAAGCTGTAACACATTGACTTTTTCTCCAGTTAAAGCCACATTTTTATGATCCAAACAGTGAAGGAAACAAGTATTTGATCCCCTGCTGATTTTGTAAGTTCGCCCACAGAAATCAAAAGTCTGTCATTTTTATTGTAGGTTTATTTTAACAGTGAGAGACAGAATCTCAAAAAGAAAATCCAGAAATGTACATAAACAAAGATATAAATTGATTTGTGTTTAATTGGAGGAAATAAGTATTTGATGCCCTTGAAACCAACAAGAATTCTGGCTCCCACGGACCGGTTCAAAAAGTTCTCTCGCTTTAAGAAAGTACTCCTGATGTCAACTCTTTACCTGGATAAAAGACACCTGTCCACAGTCAATGAATCAGATTACAACCTCTCCACAATGGGAAGACGAGAGACAGGTCTTGTGATCATGGTGGAACTAATGTGTAAGGACATCAGGGACCAGATTGTAGACCAACACAGGACTGGAATAGAAGACAACACCACCAGCAAGCAGCTTGGTGAGAGAGAGACAACTGGTTTGATTAGTAGAAGATGGAAGAAGCACAACATGACCATCAATCGCCCTCGGTCTGGGGCTCCACCATCAATGATCATGAGAAAGGTAAGGGGTCAGCCAAGAACTACACAGGAGGGACTTGTTAATGATCTGAAGGCAGCTGGGACCACAGTCACCAAGACAACTATTGGTAACACACTGCGCCGTAATGGATGAAAATCCTGCAGCACATGGGGGGGGTTTCTCTGCTAAGGGGACAGCGCGATTCACCGCATTGAGGGGAGGATGAATCGCACGACAATGACCCAAAACATACGGCCAAGGCAACTAAGGAGTGGTTAAAGAAGAAGCCCATTAAGGTGATGGAAGCCAGTCTCCGGACCTCCATCCAAAAGAACATCTGTGGAGGGAGCTGAAGCTTCCAGTTGCCTGCAGAGAGGAGTGGACCAAAATCCCTCCTGAGATTTGAGCCAACCTGGTGACCAACTACAAGAAGCATCTGCCCTCTGTCCAACAAGGCTTTCTCCACCAAGAACTAAGGCGTGTTCTGCAAGGGGATCAAATACTTATTTCCCACCATTAAATGCAAATCAATGTATATCTTTCTTTAATGTACATTTCTGGATTTTCTTTTGCATATTCTGTCTCTCACTGTTAAAATAATACTACCATTAAAAGTATAGACTGTTCAGTTCTTTGAAAGTGGGCAAACTAACAAAATCGGCAGGGGTTCAAATACTTATTTCCTTCACTGTATATAAAATCTTGATCGTTTTACCGAAATATTTTAAATGGTTTTGATTGAGACCCCTCTGAGCAGTTAAACACATATTGTAAATAATAATCATATTGAGAAACAATAGTTCAAGTCTTCAAATGTGTAAATTGACCCTAAAACATGCATGGATAACACATGGTACTCCTGCCTGGTGTCATTGCACCTTAGTACAGCTTTCAACCAGCATGGTAATGAAGGTGGACTCACCCTCAGCCACTCCACCATGTTCTCTTCAATCTCGCTGTCTGCTGAAATGTCCAGAATCAGGCGCCTGGTCAGATGTGCTTTGTGGTAACGCATGAACACGTCTTTATTCTGAACGTACTTCAACACCAACAGCTACAAGGAGGAAAGAGATTGTATTTTCTAGAATTAAAATCCAAGCACTTTGAAGGACAAGTCAGTGTAAGAGTGTCAGGCCTCTGCCTTGAGGTGTGCCTGTTCAGGCTGTTAGGACAGAGACTCACCACTTCTTTGAGTTTGAGCTCAATCTCCTCTGAGGTGAGCTTCTTGCTGAGCGTGGTTTTCCTCAGCAGCATGTCACAGTAGTTAGCCAGCAGCTCCGGACACTTGGATTCCGGCTGAGTCTTCATACCCACACTGGATGAATGGACACACACACACACACACACACACACACACACGGAAAAGTACTTAGCAGCATTCCATTTGTCACAATTATGCTCTGTTCCGCTGTTGAGTTTTAAATCCAGCGCATCCCTTTTCTAGGGAGTTCATTTATTTCCGATAGTTGAAGATGTTTTCTTACTAATCATGGTTTCAATATTGACAAAAATAATCAGGATCATAATTTTTGCCATAAGGGAGAAGTCAAAAGAATTACACACACACTGCGACATTACGACTCAATCACACAGGATCTGGCAGTGACAGTTTGAACACCGGATCCTTTCATATCTTAGAGACCCAGCAGAGGTTCCTCACCCCTTCTGTTTGGTTGGCAGTTCCAGTTTGAAGATGGTGGCGTCATTCACCACGCCCTTGTATGCCTGCAGGGGAAAAAGAGAGGACCAAACCACAGTTTGTTTTAGTGAGGAAAATGAAGAGTACAAAATAATGTGTTGCTATACTATGGCTTCATCAAAAGTGAAAAGATACTAAAAATGTTTAATGTTCTACTAAAATAAGCCTTATTAACAGGTTATTAATCCCCTTAGAAGTCCTGATAAGATTTGTGTGAACAAATCAGTAAAAGCCTCAACAGCCTTAAACCACTTGAAAACCCTTATCCGTTTCTGCTTTACCAGAAAACAGGTTTGATCCTGGTGTATTCAAACCAATACAGTGTAGGAAAAGGTTAGAATAGGCGGGAACATGAAGGAATTAGGAAATGAAATACTTTAAAAAGTTAAATAAGGGAGGCTCTACTTTAAAACATGAAGGAAGGGACTTAAGGTAGATCAGTTCGTATCTCTGCTCTGCTACATTTCCTTTTGTTCCAGCTGTAAATGAAGTTGTTATCCAAAGCGGCTTTGTTTCTAAGGACCTGGTGCTATAGCATGCATTCCTATTCAGTGAAGACAAGCAGATCATTGGTGTGGGCAGACCGGTGCAGGCTGTGACTATCCAACACTGAAGCTTGCTCATTAAAGATGCAGTGTGAGCAGGAATGAAGTGTGTGACTTTAGTACTGCGCAGGTATGAGGTTGTTTCCTGTGTTTCTTGGTTGTCTCTGGAAGTGAGATTGTACACACCTTGTCTCTTGCAGTGAGGAAGCGAGGGTCGTCCTGGAAGGCTTCCTTCACCAGCTTACTGAAGCGGTTAAACAAAGTCAGCAACTGCTCCACGTACTTCTCTGAGTCCTGGACACACACACACACACACACACACACACACACACACACACACACACACACACACACACACACACACACACACACACACACACACACACACACACACACACACACACACACACACACACACACACACACACACACACACACACACACACACACACACACACACACACACACACACACACACACACACACACACACACACACACACACACACACACACACACACACACACACACACACACACACACACACACACACACACACAGTAAGAACTCAATAACATTGAGGTTCATTTCCAGTTTCCAGTTCTGGCCTATTTTTAATTAACACGTTATTTTGTTGATCTCCTTCTCCACATGTCTGACACCACTGAATATTTAACAATTAAGATTTATTGGTTTTCCTTATAACAATTGTTACGTTATGCTAGTAATGTTGTGATGGGAGATGTGTCACTCTGGGCTTCCTGTGTTCCATTATTTTCACAATATTAGCTAACCAAATAATTCATCTATCATTGGAGCCACTAACCAGCCGATTAACCCATAATGAAATAACCTTTGGTAAATGAGGTCCACCTGACTGTTTACATTAGCGTGTTAATATAAATAATATTATCTTTAATATTAAAGCAGTCACAGGGGAAGTTGTTCTACGTTTTCTTATTTAAATACATTGTCCTGATCATAGTTACATACATAAAACATTTTTGCTGGACCTTTACAAGTAACGGGGACTTCTAATAGTATGGTTTTAGACTACTACCTGATAACTGATCACACCTCGTATCATAGTAAAACTCTGACAAAATGATTACTTTTGCTTTTTGTACTGTATGTACATTTTGCTTATAATATTTACAAGGTATACTTAAAATAGGGTTTCAAAGCAGGACTTTCACTTGTGGTGACATTTCTTCCACAGTGTGGTATTAGTTATTTTAGTTAACAACAATAAATGAGATTGAGATGGGATAACTAAATGTTGAAGTGTGTGTGTGTGTGTGTGTGTGTGTGTGTGTGTGTGTGTGTGTGTGTGTGTGTGTGTGTGTGTGTGTGTGTGTGTGTGTGTGTGTGTGTGTGTGTGTGTGTGTGTGTGTGTGCACATACAGTAGTGATGGTCTCTGCAGCAGCCACCATGTCTGCGAGTCCAGCATTACAGATGTGGTCCTCCAGGTCCTTTAGCATGGGCTCGATGCCGCTGGGAACCTTGTCCATCAGAGAGAACATCAGGTGCAGCCCTGCTCGGGGGGGGGGGGGGAGAGACATAATCAATATTAGCTTACATTTAGGCCTAATATTTTAGCAATTAGGTATGGCAGTACCAGCAGACTGTTCTCAAGAAATCTTTCTTTAAAGCTGTGCACATCTGCATCATGACTGTGCCCACCAAACTCTGAGGACTACTGCATAACCCCCCCAGCATGACTGAGATGAGTTTATCACTAATGTAATTCAACATTTCCTTTTCCACTCAATGTTATACTTTCCAGTATTATTTTAAGGCAAAGGCAACATTATCTAATATTTAAGTCTTTATTATGTCTCGTACATTTACATCTAATACTTCATTCTAGGATACATCCGGGCATTTCACGAGAAACCATAATCCACATTAAGCAATTTCACATCACCACAAACTCAATTTGAGTCCTTCTTAGGATGACTGGTCAGCGGTAGGGGGAATGTTGAAGCTATTGTAACTTCATATCTACAATGACTCAATATGAACATTATGTTGACATGCATTTAAAACAAAACCTGAGTCTGTATTTAACTATGCAGGGATTTCTTTTACACTCTAGATAGAACAAAAGCCAAACTCACTGTCTGTTTCATTTCGTTTGATCATCCCAGGACTCTCGGCTAGGATGGTCTCTTTGAACGAAGTCACCAGAGCATTCACACAACACTCCATAAGCTGAGGACACACAGCAAGCACAGGACCACTGTAAGGGAGACTGACCTAAACACCATCACATCAAGTCAGCAGGGTCTCTACAGTCAGCAGGGTCTCTGCAGTCAGCAGGGTCTCTACAGTCAGCAGGGTCTCTACAGTCAGCAGGGTCTCTACAGTCAGCAGCAGGGTCTCTACAGTCAGCAGGGTCTCTACAGTCAGCGGGGTCTCTACAGTCAGCAGCAGGGTCTCTACAGTCAGCAGGGTCTCTACAGTCAGCAGCAGGGTCTCTACAGTCAGCAGGGTCTCTACAGTCAGCAGCAGGGTCTCTACAGTCAGCGGGGTCTCTACAGTCAGCAGCAGGGTCTCTACAGTCAGCAGGGTCTCTACAGTCAGCAGCAGGGTCTCTGCAGTCAGCAGGGTCTCTGCAGTCAGCAGCAGGGTCTCTACAGTCAGCAGCAGGGTCTCTACAGTCAGCAGGGTCTCTACAGTCAGCAGGGTCTCTACAGTCAGCAGCAGGGTCTCTACAGTCAGCAGGGTCTCTACAGTCAGCAGCAGGGTCTCTACAGCCAGCAGGGTCTCTGCAGTCAGCAGGGTCTCTGCAGTCAGCAGCAGGGTCTCTACAGTCAGCAGCAGGGTCTCTACAGTCAGCAGGGTCTCTACAGTCAGCAGCAGGGTCTCTACAGTCAGCAGGGTCTCTACAGTCAGCAGCACGGTCTCTACAGTCAGCAGCAGGGTCTCTACAGTCAGCAGGGTCTCTGCAGTCAGCAGGGTCTCTGCAGTCAGCAGCAGGGTCTCTGCAGTCAGCAGGGTCTCTACAGTCAGCAGGGTCTCTGCAGTCAGCAGGGTCTCTGCAGTCAGCAGGGTCTCTACAGTCAGCAGCAGGGTCTCTACAGTCAGCAGGGTCTCTACAGTCAGCGGGGTCTCTACAGTCAGCAGCAGGGTCTCTACAGTCAGCAGGGTCTCTACAGTCAGCAGCAGGGTCTCTACAGTCAGCAGCAGGGTCTCTACAGTCAGCAGGGTCTCTGCAGTCAGCAGGGTCTCTGCAGTCAGCAGCAGGGTCTCTACAGTCAGCAGGGTCTCTACAGTCAGCAGCAGGGTCTCTACAGTCAGCAGCAGGGTCTCTACAGTCAGTAGGGTCTCTACAGTCAGCAGCAGGGTCTCTACAGTCAGCAGCAGGGTCTCTACAGTCAGTAGGGTCTCTACAGTCAGCAGCAGGGTCTCTACAGTCAGCAGCAGGGTCTCTACAGTCAGCAGGGTCTCTACAGTCAGTAGGGTCTCTACAGTCAGCAGCAGGGTCTCTGCAGTCAGCAGCAGGGTCTCTACAGTCAGCAGCAGGGTCTCTACAGTCAGCAGCAGGGTCTCTACAGTCAGCAGGGTCTCTACAGTCAGCAGCAGGGTCTCTGCAGTCAGCAGGGTCTCTGCAGTCAGCAGGGTCTCTACAGTCAGCAGCAGGGTCTCTACAGTCAGCAGGGTCTCTACAGTCAGCGGGGTCTCTACAGTCAGCAGCAGGGTCTCTACAGTCAGCAGGGTCTCTACAGTCAGCAGCAGGGTCTCTACAGTCAGCAGGGTCTCTGCAGTCAGCAGGGTCTCTGCAGTCAGCAGCAGGGTCTCTACAGTCAGCAGGGTCTCTACAGTCAGCAGGGTCTCTACAGTCAGCAGGGTCTCTACAGTCAGTAGGGTCTCTACAGTCAGCAGCAGGGTCTCTACAGTCAGCAGCAGGGTCTCTACAGTCAGCAGCAGGGTCTCTACAGTCAGCAGGGTCTCTACAGTCAGCAGGGTCTCTACAGTCAGCAGGGTCTCTACAGTCAGTAGGGTCTCTACAGTCAGCAGCAGGGTCTCTACAGTCAGCAGGGTCTCTACAGTCAGCAGGGTCTCTACAGTCAGCAGCAGGGTCTCTACAGTCAGACATCATATCATTATTTTCTAATAAACATGACAGTACACACTCTCCTATTTACACTCAATTTACATTCAATTAAAGTCTTACATTCATTCCAACAAATTAGAGGACCAGAAAAAACACGTGAAAATGAAGTTGGTATCCATAAATCAGACCCTGTCACTTACTGCTTGAACAGAGTTGCATTCACGACGTGTCTCTAGATATCTGAGTGCTCTTTTCTCCTCTTCTCTCAGTTTTGCGTCGGCCTGCAGAGAAACACACACCGAACACAGAAGTTATACAAAACAACAATTACATCTACACGTAAGATCTGTCCACAAGATGTAGCTTAATGCTACAGCTCCTGAAAAGATGAATAAATCACTGTATCTCTACATGTATGGCAGCCATTCCAGTGTCTGTTGAATTCCAACACAGAGAGATGTTGTCAGGAGTTTAGAGAATACAATAAAAAAGACTCAAAGACAAACCTATAAAGAATAAAACAAAACATGCTGATAATGCTGCAGTGGTCTCTTCATTTTTTCGGAGCTGTATGCTCTGGAGGAACTCATATGGGCGCATTTGCAATTTATAATATTGTGTTGAAAAACATAATATTAATAATGATAATAATAATAATTTACATAGCGCCTTTCTAGGTACCCAAGGCCACTTTCCATGTTGTGAGGACAGACAGAAAACAAATAAACAAACAAAAAAAGTAGGGCAAATAAAAGAAATAGAGAAATAAATTAAAATAAAATAGCAAACTAAATAATGGCAGTTGTGGTAGAAGAACGGGGGACTGAGATGAGTTAGTGGTGAAAGGCTATGGTGAAGAGGTGAGATTTTAATGCGGAATTGAAGATTCAGATGAAGAGGCAGCATTGAGGATCTCTGCAGGAAGAGCGTTCCAGAGGGTGGGGGTCGCAACACTGAACGCCCCGTCACCAACGGTTCGGAGGCGAGTGGGGGGAATAGAGAGAAGGCCCGTGTCCTAGGACCGCAGACTCCGTGTAGGGGTGTAGGGATGGAGGAGGTCGGTTAGGTACTGTGGAGCGAGGCCATGGAGAGACTTGTAGGTGAGGAGGAGGGTTTTGAAAGTGATCCGGGACTTGATCGGGAGCCAGTGAAGCTGGATGAGGGTGGGGGTGATGTGCTGCCATGGTTTGGTGGGGGTAAGAACTCTGGCGGCAGAGTTCTGGACATGGTGGAGCCTCTCCAGGGTTTTCCTGGGAATCCCGGAGAGGACCATATTGCAGTAGTCCAATTGGGACGTGATGAAGGCATGTATGAGCGTTTCTGCCACAGAGTCGCAGAGTGAAGG
This sequence comes from Eleginops maclovinus, assembly GCF_036324505.1. Lineage (NCBI taxonomy): Eukaryota > Metazoa > Chordata > Actinopteri > Perciformes > Eleginopidae > Eleginops > Eleginops maclovinus. Next base: position 27,178,399 of record NC_086366.1, on the reverse strand, counting down.
CCGGAGTCGGGAGATGTTTTTGAGATGATAGAATGCAGATTTAGTGACCGATTTGATGTGAGCCTGGAAGGAGACGGTTGTGTCCAGGATGACCCCCAGGTTGCGGACTACAGAGGAAGCAGAAATGGAGCAGCCGTCCACCGAGAGCATCAGATCTCCAACCTTCCGGAGTTGTGACTTGGGAGCCACAACCATGAGCTCTGTTTTTGTGCTGT